>NC_054475.1:11889767-11964767 GCF_017639515.1 Carcharodon carcharias
GGACATCACTGCAAAAGTTCCACCCAAAGATCTTCAGCTGCTTCATCAATGACCTTCCTTCCATCATAAGGTCAGAAGTGGGGATATTTGCTGATGATTGCACAATGTTCAGCATCATTCATGACTCCTCAGATACTGAAGCAGTCCATGTCCAAATGCAGCAAGACCTAGACAATATCCAGGCTTGGGCTGACAAGTGGTAAGTAATATTTGCACCACACAAGTGTCAGGCAATGACCATCTCCAACAAGAGAGAATCCAACCATCGGCCCTTGATGTTCAATGACATCACTGAATCCCCCACTATCAACATCCATTGACTGGAAACTGCTCCCTCAACACTCAAGAAGCTCGACACCATCCAGGACAAAGTAGTCCGTTTGATTGGCACCCCATCCAGAAACATTCACTCTCTCCACCACCGATGCACAGCAGCAGCAGTGTGTACCATCTACAAGATGCACTGCAGGAATTCACCAAGGCTTCTTCAATGGCATCTTCCAAACCCATGACCACCACCATCTAGAAGGACAAAGGCAGCAGATAGATGGGAACACCACCACCTGGAAGTTCCCCTCCAAGTCACTCACCATCCTGACTTGGAAATATATTGCTGTTCCTTCACTGTCGCTGGGTCAAAATCCTGAGAACCCTCCATAAAGCACCATGGGTGTACCTACACCACATGGACTGCAGCGGTTCAAGAAGACAGCTCACCACCACCTTCTCAAGGGCAACTAGGGACGGGCAATAAATGCTGGCCCGGCCAGTGACACCCACATCCCATGGTTGAATAAAAAAAGCAACCACAATTTGTATTTACTGAGCAGCTGCAACACAGGGAAATATTCCAAGGGCTTCGCAGGTGTGATTTGCAAACAAAGTTTAACACCGAGCCAAAGAGAAATGTATGAAAAGAGTAGAGAGAGAGAGTGAGAGGCTGAAAGGTGTAGGGAGGGATTTCCAGAACTTGGGGCCTAGCCAGCTGAAGGCATGGCCACCAATAGGGGATTGATTAAAATTTTGGATGCTCAAGAGGCCAGATTTGAAGAAGTGCAGTTATTTTGGAGGTACAGCAAGCAATTGAGAAGGTGTTGCTATGAGTGGGCTGGTGGAAAAGAGTAAGGAAGTCCAGCTGAGATTATAAACAGCTCTAGTAAGGTCATCACTATATGCAGTTTTGGTCTCCTTACCTAAGAAAGGATATACTTAGCTTAGAGGGGGGCACAATAGAGATTCACTAGGCTGATCCCTGAGAGAATTGTCCTGTGAGGAGAGGTTAAGTAGAATGGGCCTATGTACTCTGGAATTTAGGACAATAAGAGATGATCTCATTGAAATGCATAAATTCTTAGAGGACTTAGCAAGATAGATGCTGAGATCATGTTTCCCCTGGCTGGAGAGTCTAGAACTAGGATTCATAGCCTCAGGATAAGGGGTTGGTCATTTAGGACTGAGATGATGAGAAATTATTTCATTCAGAGGATCTCACTTGTGAATCTTTGGAATTCCCTACACCATAGATCTGTGGATGCTCAGTCATTGAATATATTCAATGTTGAGATGGCTAGATTTTTGGATACTAAGGGAATTGAGGAATATAGGGAGAAGGCAGTAGAGTTGAGTTGATGTAGATATTCAGACAAGATCTTATTGAATATTGCAGCAGGCTTGAAGAGCTGTTGGACTGACTCCAGCTCTTATTTCTTGTGCTATTATGTTCATTGCAAGCCAACTGATTGTGATCCTATCATCACTCTTCCTGCATTGTGGTTTTGAAGACTCTTTGTCCACAAGGCAACATGATGATGCTAACACTCGGCCACTAGGCTGAACATTTTATTGACACAGAAGAAACAAAGCATGTAGAGTATGAATGGCCAGGATTTGGAAGGAGATTTAAGCAACTCATGAGGTCATTAAGCAGGAAGGGATAATTGTAGGAAGAAATAGCTCCTTCCTGTTACTGCATTAGGCGGTAAGATGCCCATCAGGGTCACCAGGACCATCCAAAGACCAAGGCCAATGGACAAAATTCTCTTCATTCACAGGATGGTGTTTCATGACTATGCCACCCATCAATGCTGGAAAGAATCCACAGTGGCAGCTGACACCCTCCAGGCTATCCCCCTGTGCCCTGTGTACAGTTCGTGTGTAAAGCACCATCGATGGGAGAGCTGAAACAAGCCATCAAACAGATGGAAAACAGCAAAGCCTGCGATCCCGATGGTATTCCAGCTGAAGTCTTCAAAGCTGGTGGACTTTTGCTCACATCTCGATTCTATACACTCATCCTACGGGTTTGGGAAGTAAAAGAACTCCAACCACCCGCCCTCCTACCCCCCCGCAACCACCCCCCCCGCCCCCCTGCAATCCCCCCACGCCCCCAGCCCCCACCCACACAACCCCCCCCGCAACAAACACGCCCCGAAACAACCCCCCCAACAATAACCCCACCGCAACCACCCCACCACCAACCCCCCCACAACAACACCAACCCCCCCACTCCCACACCCACCCCTGCCCCCCCCACCCATCCCAACTTCAGGATTGTAATTATTTTCAGGACTGGTGTTAGATAACGCTGTGGAAACTATCGAGGTATTTCCCTCTTGTCCACAGCAGGGAAATTCCTGACACGCATTCTCCTGAATTGCCCGCTCCCTGTGGCTGAGGAAGTCCCTCCAGAGACACTGACCTTCCAGGGGAACCCCTGACGTGGTGTTTGTTGCCAGAACAATCCAAGAAAAATGTTGTGGACAATACAGGGTGCTCTTCTTTGCATTCACCAACCTGGCCAAAGCTCAGTAAATCGCAAGGCTCTGTGGATTGTGCTCCCAGCTTTTGGATGCCCAAGAAACTGCATTACAATCTTACAATTGCCTTATGATGATATGACTGCAAATGTCTTGAGTGGGAAATCGAAACAGATGCCTTCAAAATTCCGATAAGGGATTCCCAATGGGGTTAAGCCATGCTGTTATAGCCCCTTTACAATGTACAATCTACCTGACTATTCACCTCATCAGAGATCAACAGCCCTCTGGTGTCAGTATGAAATGCTGCCTTGATGGAAAACTCTTTAACCTCAGTTACCTCCATTCCAAAACTAAACTGACTACTATAGACACACATGATCTACAGTTTGCAGATTACTGCAGTGTCACTGCCCACTCCGCACCAGACTTGCAAGTCACTCTCAATCTCTTCAATTCTGCATGCAAGAGACTCAGCCTGCCCTTCAATATTTCCAAAACAAAACTCATATGATAGCCCAGATCTGGTCAAGCAAATATTCCACTCCCATGTATGTTGAACAAGAGACTCTGGAATATGTTGAGCACTTCCCATTTCTTGGCAGACATCTCTCTCAAAAGGCCACCATTGATGAGGAGATCCAGCTGAGCCTTCTACAAACTACGACACTGTTTGACAATAAAGACCTCCGCAAGTCAACCAAAGTCCTACTGTACAGAGCACTTGTCATCACTACACTCCTGTATTGCAGTGAGATCTGGACTATGTATCAGCAACATATAAGAGCGCTAGAGAAGTTCCATCAGCAATGCCTTCAGCACATCCTTCCGATTCAATGGGAGGACCACTGAACAAGTGCTAGTGTCCTTCTTGAAGCTGGTTCCATAAGCATTCAGACAAAACTCCTGCAAAATCAACTTCAATGGACTGGACAATGTGTCTGGATGGCCAAAAGCCATCACCCTCACCAAATTCTGCTTTCCCAGCTCTCAAACGGCCAGCGTTCCAGAGGAGGCCAAAGAAAATGCTTCAAAGACACTCTGAATGTCTCCTTAAAGCGTGGCAGCATTTTTTTATTCACTCACAGGATGTGGACGTCACTGGCTAGGCCAGCATTTATTGCCCATCCCTAATTGCCCTTGAGAAGCTGGTGGTGAGCCGCCTTCTTGACCAACTGCAGTCCATGTGGTGTAGGTACACCCACTGTGCTGTTAGGGAGGGGGGGGTTCCAGGATTGTGACCCGGCGACAGTGACATTAATGACTGAGATGAGCTTGCTATCAATCGCCCAGGATCGCAACAGCGTCTCCATCAAGCTGGATCACATTTTGAGTCACATCGTCTTAATGATGAGGCAGAGCGCCAGCAGAGTAGGGAAGAAAAGGAAGCAAATCCTGCCTTTTGGGTCCCACTACCTCCTGGGACGTTCTGCCCCTTGTGCCCAAAGACCTGAGAACCTTTTGCAGTCACAAGAAGACCCAGGACAGAAACTCCTGACCCTGAATAAACATCATCCTCGAATTGAGGGAGAGCTGACGATGGCAGAAAGACTAATCAAGTAGGTTGGATATGAAGAGATAGCCATTTACTGTTATTGGTAAGATGCTGAGTTCCCCTTAATGCACCTTCTTCTTATCGTGTCCATGGACAGTCTATTCATGACCCAGCCAGAACTGGACACATTTTTGCACCTTGTTGTTGAATTCGGCAAGATCTGCAACAGTGCAGGGTTCCTCTAGCGATAGGCATTGCCGGAGATGTTGCATAGTCTGTGGCTCAGTTCCACATTCACAAGTTGTTGGGCAGGTTGTATATCCCCATTTGCTTAGCGACACCTTTGAACGACCTACACCAGTCCTAAGTCTGTTAAGGCAATTCCAGGTTGCCCAGTTGCAATTAGCTCCTGGGGAAGGCTTTCATCCGGTAGAATTTCCATCGCTGCGTTTTGTTCGAGACTGGCGAGCTGGTCTTTCCACAAGGTGATGCGGGCTTCAGATGGGGTTGATTGTAATGGAACAACCCTGTTCATGAAACTCTTCCTTGACTTTAGGCGGCTGGGTGTAGGTGTATGACCATGTAGAGGGTGCCTCTCAAATGATGTTTGACGGAGTCGCTCTTTCTTGATGGCTACCGTTCTTCTTATATCAGGGGGAGCGATACCCGCCAGGATATATAGGCTGTTGGTGTTTGTTGGTTTTAAACAACCTGTGATAAGTTTGCAGCTTGCATTCAGAACGGCATCCATCATCTTAGCAGTGAGTAGGTCTTTCCCATGCAGGGCAGGCGTATTTGGCAGTGGAATAGCAAAGAGCAAGTGCACTGGTTCGCAATGTTTTCGAGCTTGCTCCCCATTTTGCTCCCTTAATGCATGTGCTTGTTTTTGAGATCCATCCCTGAGGGAGAGTGTGGCCCTTTGTGAAGTGTTCCCGGGGCTGAGAAATTAGTTTTTGCAAAGGATGGGAGGGCTCTGAGTTAATCAGCTGACATTTGCTGCCCTCCTTTGAGAGTACTTCCACTTAGATTAGGAGAGATAAACACGAGAGGACATGGCTTTAGGGTGAAAGGGGAAAGGTTTAGGGGGAACATTAGGGGGAACTTCTTCACTCAGAGAATGGTGAGAGTGTGGAACAAGCTGCCATCTGACGTAGTAAATGCGGGCTCACTCTTAAGTTTTAAGAATAAATTGGATAGATACATGGATAGGAGAGGTCTGGAGGGTTATGGACTAGGTGCAGGTCAATGGGACTAGCAGAATAATATTTCGGCACAGGGTAGAAGGGCCGAATGGCCTGTTTTTCTGTGCTGTAGTGTTCTATGGTTCTATGGTTCTAAGCTTCCAGCCTCCATGCGGTATCCTGAGGCTAAGAATTATAGACATGGAGATCATTCCCAGATCTCCTACCACAGAGAATTGGTACACTGATGCATTGTGCCAATGGGTAGAGCATTTCATTGGCACGCTGTCAGAGATGCTGTGTTTCGGATGAGATGCTAAACTGAGGCTCTATCTGCCCTCTCATGTGGATGTAAAAGATGCACGACACCATTCAAAGTGCACCAGGAGAGCTCTCTCAATGGCCTGGTCAATTTTTATTAAAACAGATGATCTGGTCACTTATTTTGTTGCTGTCTATGGGATTTGCTGTGAGAAAATTGATATCCATGTTTTCCAAATTACCATAAAAAATACTGTATTGGTTGTAAAGTGTTTTGGGATATCCTGAGGTCATGAAAGACGTTATAAGAATGCAGGTCTAAGTTTTTCTTTCGTTATTTAAGTCCTCTGGCACTCCATCCACTGTTCAAATGCAAGCTTAGACATTTAGCAGTAGCAACAACTTGAATTTATATATCACCTTTCTTCTTCTTTTTCAGTTCTTTGCCTGAAGGCAGGTCTGACCCACAGCATCACGGCTTCCACCACAAGGAGGCAGGTCCTGAATCCACCCAGCCAGAACAAAGATCGAACCCATGCTGTTGGCGCCAATCTGATCCACATTGACCATCCTGCCAAGCTGCTGTGGTGATGTCCACTTTCACCTGCGGGTTGTAGTCTGGAGCGATGAATAGTGTTGGTAGGGGCTCCAATCTTCTTCCCATGGCATGGTTGACCAGGAATCTCTCCCGCTCTTAACACCTGCCATTGGCATATGCTGGAAGGCCATTTGCTCCAGCTCTGGTGTACGTGTTCCACATGACCTTTCTCCCACCCTACATCATCCAGCCCTATCAGCACATCTTCCTGTTCCTTTATCTCTTGTGTTTATTTAGTATCCCCTGAAATCCATCTACACCATTGGCCTCAACTCCTCCTTGTGGCAGCGAGTTCTACATTCTCACCGCTCTCTGGGTAAAGAAAGTTTCTCCTGAATCCCCGATTGGACTCTCTGATATTTTCGGTCCCTAGTTTTGGACCAAAATGGGAATATCTTTCTACATTTCGTGGCCATTCAGTATCTAGAGAGACGTTGCTGTTATCTAAATATATATGGCGGATTAATCAAAATTAGCTGATGGATTTGTTTGCTAATGTTTTAAGCTTCTGACAGCCTGCATGATTTTTATGGGGCATGATATTTGAAGGGAAGAACATAACAATTAACAAGAGTTCATTATAGGTCATACCATCAAGATCAGATAAACACAATGCAAGCATTTCCTGTTTAACTGAACTCTGCTGTTGAGACCCATCCTCAGGGTGACGGTGATACGGGGAGCTTTCCATTTGGGCTCCAGCCTTAACGGTAAAAGGGGAGGCCGCCCCATTCAATTTTCAACTCTCACCGCGGGATCCTGGGTTCACGTCTCGCCAGATCATGGGGACAAAAGCAAAATCCTTCAGATATTGGAAATCCGAAATAAAAGCCGGGGGGTGTGGTGGGGGGGGGGGGGGGGGGGGGGGGGGGGGGTGGGCGGGGTGGGTGGGGGCGTGGAGGGGGTGCTGAATTTTCACCTCAGCCTGCGGGCGAGCGTCCCAGACCTCCTCACACGATATTTCGGTTGGCAGGTGCGAGCAGGGGAGTCGGTAGCGGGCCCCAGGACAATTAAGAGGGCTGTTAAGCCCGTTAATCGATGAATCAAATAGAATTTTTCCCCTGCCTGCCCTCTGGCCGGTGGGGGGGGGGGGGGGGGGGGGGGGGGGGAGGCGGGGGGAGTTGAGGGGGTGGGGTGGGCAATAGGCTGAGCGGGCCTTTCGAT
The DNA here is from genome assembly GCF_017639515.1 of Carcharodon carcharias. NCBI lineage: Eukaryota > Metazoa > Chordata > Chondrichthyes > Lamniformes > Lamnidae > Carcharodon > Carcharodon carcharias. The sequence goes on from NC_054475.1 coordinate 11,897,223, forward strand.
TTTTGAGGAAACCTCATCCACGGGGCGGGATGAGATTTCCGATGTTAATTAAAAAGGAAATAGAAGTTCTCGGAGCTCATTTTCGACACATCCCTGCTCGTGCGGGAGCTTCCCGTGAACACCCCCCCCCACCCCCCCCCCCCAAACGACCCCCGGCGGCACGTGCGCTGACTTCCACGCTCGCAACCCCCCCACCACCCCCCCCCAACCCGCCGCGCCCGCCCGACTGAGGGAAAACCCTCCCCGGAAAAAGTGCTGGAAATACTCAACCGGTCAGGGAGCACCTGCGGAGAGAGAAGCAAGAGTTGGCGGGTGCGGTTGTCCGGTCCTGCCTGTGGCGGGACCGGAAATTCCCGCCCGAAGTCGAAAGGATCTTTCGCTGGTCCGTCAAACCTTTGGTCCTGCCTGCGGCGATTCCCATGGCGGGTAGGACCGGAACATCCTGCCCAGCGTCGGCACAACCCTTGAGATGGAGGCGGGAGGTCCTTCACCTGAAAACGTAAACTCCGATTATCTTTCCGCAGACGTTGCCAGACCTTCTTACGTACTCCAGAATTTTCTGCTCGTATTTCTTCTCAGCAAAGGTCCGTTAGGGTATCGGTCCTATGTCGAATCAGTTTGCATTTTCTCAACTGAAACCCGTAAGCAAAAGGGGCCTAGAGCACAAAATTGCTCCAAATTTGACTTAAATCAGGTATTTTATTGAAGACAGTCCACAGAGTAGTTCTCATGGGAAGCCGACAAGCTCATAAGAGAGGGCTTTCCCAGTTAAGGCTGAAGCTCATTGTTGTAAATGGGGTACAACTTCATAGATTTATGCAGAAGGAGGCCATTCAGCCTACCATTCCTGTGTTGGCTCTTTGAAGGAGGTATCCACTCAGTCTTACTCCCTTTGCTCTTTCTTCATAGCACTGCAAATTATTTTCCTTTCAAGTATTCATCCAATTCTCTCTTGAAAGTCAGTATTGAGTTTTCCTCCACCCCTCTTTCAGGCAGAACATTCTAGTTCATGACAACTTGCCGCATTTATAAAACACCCCCCTGCTGTTCTTTTGACAATTGCATTGAATTTGAGTCTTTTGTTACCCAGCCATGTTAGTGGAAACAGTTTCCTCTTACTTATCTGTCAAAACCCTTCACAATTTTGTACACCGTTCTTAGGTCTCTCCTTACCTTCTCTGCCCCAAAGGAGAAACATTCCCAGCTGCCTCTCCATGCAACTGCAGCCTCTCATCCCTGTTACTGTCCTAGTAAATCTCCTCTGCACCATCTCCAGGCCCTTGGTCATCCTTTCTAAAATGTGATGCCCAGAATTTGACACAATGCTGCAACCACTGGGCCCAATCCTGCTCCCTTTTACCCTGAGCACTTAACGTCGGCACTGGAAGCCAAAAAAGTACGAGTTAATGGATAGGTGTTTGAACACAGGACTTTGTTCGTCTCTGTGGCCCAGCACCAAAGGGATTAGTCATTGAGTTAGTGGGGGCTCAACCTCTAGGAACCTTTGGTACAAAAAAATCCAGGAGAGGCTGCTTGTGGTTCAAAATATCAGCATTAGCCTCAGGTGAATTTTATTTGATTTTTGTCCTGGACAATATTTCGCACTCCAGTGACATCAGAACAGATTACCTGGTCATTAGCACATAGCTATTTGTGGAATCTTGCTGTGTGAATATTGGCTGCTGCATGTTTCCCTACATCACAGCGGTGACTACAATTCAAAAGGACTTCATGAGCTGCAAAGTGGGCTTTGGGATGCTCTGAGGTCATGAGAGGTGCTACATAATTGTAAGTCTTTCTTTCTCTTCTCACGTTAACCTGAACTTTCTTAATGCCCTTGAGGATGCTTGAGTCAGAAATCCACTCTCTCCCTGTGACATCAGGATGTCCCCTTGTGGGCTTTCCCAGCATTCAGTGTGTGGGGATCCCAGGATTGAGCAGGTGTCAAAGGGGCCTTGGAGACATGGAGCTTTTTCCTTTCTCTGGAATTGTTCTCATGGGGATCACACTACTCTATGGGTAGGGCCACCTCTGCTGTGTACTCTAGAGCTCCCTTTTGCTGCAACCCAACAATTCTTTGCCCACCTAAAAAAAGAGGACAAAATACCAGGGCCAAAGCAGCAGCGACCAACCCATAGATAGGCAAGGCGAGTAACTCTGAACAAGAGCTTGGATAACATGCCAAGCTCCCTACTGAGTTTAGAAGATTGAAGGGTCACCTCCTCAAGGTGTTTAAAATGTTAAAATGATCCAATGGGGTAAATATCGCGAAACTGTTTGCTCTAGTGGGGGAGTTCAGAACAAGGGACATAACCTTAAAATTAAAGCCAAACCCATTTCGGAGTGAAATCCAGCAATTTTTCATGCAAAATATAGTGGAGATCTGGAACATTTCCCCTGCAAAAGGCCATGGCTTCTGAGGAACAATTGAGGCTTTCAAGTCAGTGATTGATGAATGTTTGTTAGGTATTAACTTCAAGTTTAATGAAACATAGGTGGGCAAATAGTGCAGATCACCCATGATTTAACTGAATGATGGAACATGATTCAGGGTTGAATGGCCCCCTCCTGTTCCCGATGATAGTCCAATGGGGCTGGATGGCCTCCTGTTGCTTCCAAGGCTCCCTTGGTCCCAGACTCAACTAAAACCCGAAACCAAACAAACTTCAGCAACTCTTAAACAAGCAACACACAGTCTATCAAAGTTAACAAACTCAAGTTTGCCATGGAATTGCTGCGTGCACTGTCTGATCAAAATAAACACTGGCTTCACAATAATAACTCACCTTTATATAAATGGTCATATTGAACTTGAGTATTGCTGAAAAGATGCCGTGTAAACTGTTGTTCCCTTTAAGGTTTGATATTCTTGTGAATCTGTCCTGGTGAGTGCAAGATGAAAAGTTTTGACAGCATGTCTCTTTTTTCAGCAACGCATTTATATAGCGCCTCCAACATAGTAAACCATCCCAAGGCACTTCAGGACATGTGACCAAAATCTTGATTAAATGGGTAGCTTTTAAGGAGAGTATTATAGAAGCAGAGAGAAGTGCAGAGGCAGAGAGCTTTAAGAGGCACTTCCAGAGTTTAGGGCTCAGGCAGCCAGAGGCATGACCACCAATGGTGAGCGATGAAATTTGGGGATGCACAAGAGGCCAGGGTTAGAGAAGATCAGCGGCTTCGGAGATAAAAACAGAAAATTCTGGAAAAGCTCAGCAGGCCTGGCAACATCTGTGGAGAGAGAAACAAAGTTAATGTCTCGAGTCCAACATGACTCTTCTTCGGAACTCAGAGGGTTGTATGGCTGGAGGAGATTGCAGTGACAGGGTGAGGTGGGGCGAGCTCATGGAGGAGGTTGAGAACAGGGACGAGAATTTTAAAAATTGAGGCACTACCAGACCAGGAACTGACATAGGTCAGTGAACACAGGGGTGATGGGTGAATGGGATTTTGTGCAAGTTAGAACATAGGCAGCAGAGTTTAGAATGAGCTCAAGTTATTCGAACAGGTATATCCCTGAGGCATGGACACTGGGAGGGTAAAGGGACTGAGACTGCAGTCTTGCCTTTAAGTCAAATAATCAGTTGACATTTTCCCAAAACAGTATAGCGGGCAGAAACATTATTCCTTCTGATTCCTGTGCTACTTGTGTTCCGGCCCCCTTTCACTATGTTGATCAGTAAACATGCTGTTTCTGCCTGACTGAGAGACAACCCGCAGCTTGAGGCTCCAGCTACTGGAACACTGCGGACATTTTGTGAAAGATTTGGCAGAGTTAATGTGAGGGGTGGTGGGGGTGGCAGGGTTGGGGGTGGTGGGGGAGCAGTTTGAGGGAAGGGGTTGCAGGGGAGAAATAAAAATAACCCCAAAGGAACAGTACACAGGATTGGTGAGGGAACAGGAACAGGCAGCTCTCAGAGTGACAGGAGGCTGGATCAAACAGTCTGGGGAATGTGGAGAGAGCAAGGGAGAGGCGGAGTCGGGACTAATATCAGTGCTTAGTGTTGATGTGATCTATGCTCTCATCAGACCATGAAGTATGTGTGCGTATGATGCTCTCTAAGGGAAGCTTCCAGACACTAAAATCCAGTGTTGCTGAACCACAACTAGCTGAAATCTAGTCTCTTCTTGTTAAAGTCTGTAAGTGGCTGTTTTTTTTTAAAACATTTCTGCTTGGAATATTCTAGAAGTAATTTTACAACTCTTGCTTTGATCCTGTGACACTGCTGTAAGTATCTGATGATTTACAAAGATCACTGTAATTAGCAAAACCTGCAACATGACTCCTTAAAATGCCAAATATTCCTAAAACGCTTGTACAACAGCAGATCCTGCTATGGTGCAGGGGGAATGCTTTATTGCGTCTTGATACAAGGAGGTTAGTCAGTAACATTTAAGTATGTTGCAAACACTCTTGTCAGCCCTCCCTCTGGGACTAATGCACACAGCAGCAGGGCAATGAAGGGAGAGGTTGTGTGGTTTTACTGCTGAATAAGGGACTGTAAACAATAGCCATGAAATCTAGGGATGTGGTATCTCACAGAATGCTGAGGGATGGCGGCTGTGGGATTTCAGCAGCGAGGGCACAGAGTGCACTGTTGATTTTTACCTTAGCAGTGGAAATCTGAAACTCTCTCCTGCAAAAAGCTGTCGAGAGTAGGGGGGGGCGTGGATAGATAATATCAAAAGTGAGGTTGATAGATTTTTGCTAGGCAAGGGCATTAAAGGTTACAGAACTAAGGTGGGCAGGTGGAGATAAGATACAGATCAGCCTGGATCTAATTGAATGACGGAATGGGTTTGAGGGGCTGAATGGTCTACTTTGATTCTTATGTTTCTATGTTTGTAATGTCTCTATGTTCCTATGCATGATTATGGCACCATGTACAAGATGAACTCATTATGAGGTGACTGGCATCACGAATCTGATCCCCTATTCTGCTGACCATCCGGGCTTAGACCAGTAGCTTTAGAAAGATGATGGGAAGAGACCAGATGGAGAGGGGGGCGGGGGGCGGGGGGGGGGGCGCTCATGAGGCCACTCTTGGGAACTGCCAGTCTCGAAAGAAGTGTAGTTCGAGGCTGAATCGGGTGAATACATGTAGCAACTGAAGAAAACATACCTGGAAAGCACAATCAAGATCGCTGGCTAGAACTCAGAGGTTATAACTGAGGAAAGACTAAACAGGCTAGAAAAGAGAAAGTTGACAAGTGACGTAATCAAGGTCTTCAAGATTATGAAGCAATTTGATAGGGTGGATGTGACGAAGGTACTTTCACATGGCCAGACCAAAACTAGAGGTCATAAAGGTTAAGATAATCCAACTGGGAATTCAAGGGAAACTTTTCCCAGACAGTGGTGAGAATGTGGAACTCACCACGCGGGGTAGTTGAGGCAAATAGTATATAGTATAGATATAGTTAAGAGGAAGCGAGGTAAACACATGAAGGATAAATAAATAGAATATGCCAATAGGGTGAGATGAAGAGGGGTGGGAGGACGCTCATGTGGAGCGCTGGAAGGCCTGTTTCAGTGCTGTAATGATTGTGAAACTCTGTGTCAGAATAAATTCTGTTTTCCTCCTTATCTTCTTTGGAGATCCTGACCCCTGCTGGGACAGAGTGCCACAGCTCGCAGACTTTCTTCAGTGCGTTGGCCAATTGTCTCCCATGCGAATCCAGAAGGGGCATGTCGGCTGCTATTTGACCGTGTGCAGCATCACAGTTGACTCTGATCCTCTCTAACCAGCAGTGCTCACTCACAGTGTTCTGGCGCAGGAACAGCGGCTGAGTTTTTTTAACCCATGCGAGGGAAGATGCTGCAGCAATACACCCTGATTTCCCAAAGGAAATCAAACAACCTTCCTGCCTCTTGGGTTCAGAGGGATAACACTCTCCCCCTTTGAGTTAGAAGGCTGTGGGTTCAACCCTCACTCTGGTCACTTGAGAATTAGCCATTACAATACCGATTGAGTGTTGCGCTGTCAGAGGTGCCGTCTCCTGGATGAGACGCGATATTGAGGTCCTGTTTGCCCTCTCAGGTGGATGTGAGAGATCCCATGGTGCTGTTTGAAGAAGAGAAGGCAAATTCTGCTTGTTAACCGACATCATTAAAACAGACCTTCTGGTCATTATCACACTGCTGTTTGAGGAAGCTTTCTGTGTATAAATTGGTTGCTGTATTTTCTACAATGCAGCAGTGAGTACAATTCCAAAGTGCTTCATTGTCTGTAAAGGGATGTCCTGAGGTCATATATATATAAATAGGTGCAATATAGATGCAAACCTTCCTTACTTTCTTTCATCCTCTCATCCGCAACTATTCAAGCCTGGTCTGCTTGCTTCCCTCCAGGCTTTGGGGTTGGTGTGTGGATGTGGAGCTTTCAAAGCAACAGATTTTTGGTTAACTAAGAGGAATGAAGCCTAATTAAGCCAAGGCAGCATACATGAAGTTGAAGTTTGGTTCATCCACAATCTAACTGAGTGGCAGAACAGGCCAGAGGGGCTGAATGGACTATGTTCCTTTCGAGCTTGTGGGGGGAGGTTTGGTGGGAGGGGAACCTTCCTGGTCAGTCACTTGCTGTCTCAAGACTCCACACACCGCTCATACCGAACACCCACAACTCAGACAAGGCCCAACAATGGACAGCAGACAGCCACAATTAAATGTGGAGAACTGTTGCTGTACAACATGATTTGAAGCCCATATAAATCAAGTTTCATTTCACTTCGCATTACACAGAGCCTCACTCTCCCATGCATCATCTTTAAATGTTCTCCCTATTCCTCCCTGTCAGACAAATTCTTCAAAACTGTAAAAGCAGGCCGCCGCTGGTAGAAACAATAATTCTTTCCAAAATATGCGTTTACGTAACCAATGGCAACGGTCCTACTGCTTAGCAACCAACTGAAAAGTTACGACTGGGAAAAGCTGCCGTCGATGGCTCCTTTGATACACACACCGCCATGCTGAATGGAGCAGCTCAAGGGTCCCTGGTCCCTGTTGACTGAATGGGGGAGTTTTAACATGGGTGATTGGGTGCAGACAGGAGAGTTGAATGGGTAAAATTTTTGATCACTTCTGGAAGTTGGTTCCAGCTCTCCAGCTCCCGGGTGTTACTCAGATGGGGCACGAACTGGGCACCGGAGCCCTTCCTCGCAGGGCTGGCATTTTAAATATCTGAATGAGGCTGTAAAATTCAGGGCTAACCCGCCTTCAATGTGTCAGTCTGGGTTCCCCAGGCTCGAAAAGCTCAGCAGCTGCAGTGAGGTAAGGGGAGCCTTGGAGGGAAGGTAAGTGCCTTTACAGCACTGCTCGTGGGCCAGGCAGAACTGAAACGCTTCCCCACCCACAGCACCCACCCTGTGCCCTCTCCAAGCCCCCCCCCCGACCCACCCCATCAGACAAATGCTCCCACAGGAAACATCACACCCCTTTCCAGATTGGACCCACCCAGGGCCAGGGACTGGGCCCTGCTCTTGGGATCGGACCTACCTGGTCCAGCAACCTCCTCCAGATGCTCCCCAATCAACCGAAAGCCAAGCAGGAACCTATCAGTGGCGAAAGACATACGCTATGAAGTTAAACCTCCACAGCTTGCAGGGAACTTCCCGAATTCTTTCGCGCTATTGGGCCCTCCCAGTCCCAACATTAAAATTACCCCTAATATCCTGATCTAAGGAATTAACCCAGATCTGGTCATGGCAGAACCATGGAATTATTTCGTCTGGTGATGCCCCTGTAAAGCACTTTGGACGCACTTTGCTGCATTAAAGACGCAACATAAATGCAGGTATGTTGTTGGAAGACAAGAAGGTTGCAGGTTCAGATAGCTGGTCTGTGTGGTGTTCACTGGTTGGAACAGCCCTGAGCTAGGGAGGGGGTAAAGATCCCTTTTGAAAAATGCACTTGCGGTTGTCAGGTGAGGCGTGGAGAGGATTTTAGCTCTGTGAATCAGTGAACCATAGAATTGTACAGAACTGAAGGACGCCATTAGGCCCATCATTTTGGTGGCCCCTCGCTTGTTCCCCATAGCCCCGCAACTTTCTCCATTCAAAGTATTTATCCAATTCCCTTTTGCAAGTTGCTACTGAATTCGCCTCCTCTGCTCTTTCAGTCAGCATGTTTCAGATCACAACTCACTGTGGAAAACAAAGATTCTCTTTATCCACCCCCCACCGACTCACACCACCTAGAGGAATGTCTGTTTATTGGCCGAGGAAAGGACCAGGCTGGGCTGCCACACTTCTGTGGTCGAATAGCCTTCGGACACATTGTGCGGGCTCTGCCAGCAATTGTGGGTAATTGGGCACATTACCAAGAAGGCATCTGTGCCAGTTGCAAACTGTAAAAACCCCTGCAACCACAGGGGAGAGGGAAAGGAAACCTTACAGTGAGCGTGCACATTGTCATAGAGGCAGATGTGGGCCTGCCCCCAATCCCCCTCTGTAACACCACAGTCTCTTTGGGGTTTTAGTTAGGTGCTGAATTAGGGTGCTTTGTGCACCTAGTTCAATGTCACAATTTACAGTGCTCATTTTTGTAAATGATACTTAGCAATAAATTGCAAGATTGAATCAGTTTTTGTAATCGCACCATCGCAGTGAGTTCTTTAATTGCATAATTATACAACGAAATTATAGCTACGCTACAGCAGAGTCACAGATTATGATCCCAGCCATGGTTCAATGGGAAGCACTCTCAATTTTCAGCCACTAACAACTTGTATTTATATAGCACCTTTAAATTAGCAAAGTGCTCCAAGATGCTTCACAGGAGACAAAATTTGACCAAAAGCCAAAAATTGAGCTACGGTAGCATATGAATAATATGAATAATATTCCTGGCTTTGTAACCTAGAGGCTGTGATTAATATCATAGGGACATGAGTTCAAATCCCACCGCAGCAGCAAGTGGGGAACTTAAATTTAATTAAACAAAATCTGGAGTAAAAAGTTTGTCTTATGAATGGTGACCATAAAACTACTGGATTGCTGCAAAGACCCAACTGGTTCATTAATGCCCAGGTTGGGACTGTTCTCCTTGGAGAGAAGGAGGTTAAGAGGAGATTTGATAGCGACGTTCAAAATCATGAGGGGGCTGGACAGAGTAGGTAGGGAGAAGCTGTTCCCGCTTGTGAAAGGGTCAAGAATGAGAGGGCACAGATTTAAAGTGATTTGCAAAAGAAGCAAATGAGAAAAAACTCTTTCACACAACGAGTGATTCGGGTCTGGAAAGCACTGCCTGGAAATGTGGTGGAGGCAGGTTCGATTGAGGCATTTAAGAGGGTATTAGATGATTATTTGAATAGAAACAAGGTGCAGGGGGCGGGGAAAAGGCAGGGCAATGGCACTAGGTCATAATGCTCATTTGGAGAGCTGGTGCAGACACGATGGGCCAAATGGCCTCCTTCTGTGCCGTTAAAATCCTGTGATTCTTCAAGAAGGTGGCTCATGACAACCTTTTCAAGGGCAGTTAGGGACATGCAAGGTCCACATCCCATGAACAAATAAAGAAAAGAGGTGACCAGAAAACTTGGATGATGGGTTAGATTTTAAGGAGCACCTTAAAAGGAGGAGGGAATTTTCAGAGCTTAGGACCTCAGCGGCTGAAGACACGGACACCAATAGCAGGGATAAGGGAGAAGGGATGGACAGGAGGTCAGTGAGTGTTGGGGGAGGGGGGGGTGGACACAGAAGGTTCAGAGGGCTGTGCCTGGAGGAGGTTACAGACATAGGGAAGGGTGAGGGATTTGAACACAGAATTTTAAAATGTGTAGGATGGAAGCCAAAGTAGCTCAGCTAGCACAGGGGTGACTTACAATGACAGTGGGTGGTGCATTCCCCACCAGGTCCATAGTGGTTCACGGAAAAATTATAATTTTGTCTCTGTCAAGACGAAGGCCGGGTTTTCTCGGCTCCGCCCGCCACTGGGGTCTCGCTGAACACCAATGGACTTTTGGCTGGGCCCGTCGCATGTCTCGCGGGCGATCCCACCATGGCGAGGCTGGAAAATCCCGCCCTAAGACTTGAACAAGACAGCAGCTCATGCCCTTGACGTGGCTCAAAAACAGTCACCCGCTTCACTATCTTTCTGACGCGTGTCGTTTTACTTTCCCCATTTGAGCAACCAAATGGCAGCTCCTGATGTGAATCTTTGCCTGGAAAAGGTTCCCAGGAGAACGGTGTGTTACGGAATTGAATGAATAGGACTCGGAAAACCGACAGGGACACAATCCTTTGACGAGGCCCAGTTATGTTTCTCTTTGATAAGCTCCAACAACACAGCAGTCGAAAAATATTATGCTATTCACCAATCCTGGCTTATCACTCCAGAGTCCAAAGTTCAGGAACTGCCCTTTGTGAGCACTTGTTTCTGCTCCGACACTCGCATGCGTTACACAACCAGTCTCACCCAAACTGGTGTAACCGCGGAGATATTGGAATAATTTGCTAGCAACCGTTATGTTTGTGTCCTCAAAGCTCTCACCTCTATTGGTAATGGGCTGGAACTCACCGGAATGGGGCATCTTGCGGTGTGCATCATTACCTGGCTTTGCCCTTCAGCTCAACAACTTGCTTTGCCCTGCACGTTTTGCCGGGAGTGTGAGCTGATAACAGCGCATCGAGGGCAAGTCAGGCATCTGGGGCCTCAGCAAACAACGTGGCCGGCAGTCTACCCCCTTAACCAATGAGGTGTAAACATTCGGAAAGAAACAGAGAAGGACTGAGCAGGAAATTGGGTGAACTAGAATCAAATCAGATCTAGAAAGAGAAATAAAGAGGTTGAAAGAAAGATTGGATTAAGAGAAAGAAAAAAAAGAGACAGAAAGGGAAGGGAAAAAAAATAGAATTTTGACATTTTTTTAAAATCTGCAACAACTTACAGCCTGAGGGCATGACACTCCACACTTTTAATTGTTCACTTTCTGGGCTGGAGAGGTTGATTTGCAATTATTAAATTATCACATTGTTAAAAGGAGACTTAAGCTGTTAATTCCAAGACTTAAATTTCTGTGGTAAGTTTGATGGCTAATTTATGTACAATTGCAGCAATTTCTGGAAATTCATGGCGAAGTTAGGGGCAAGATGTCATTTTTGTGAAGCTATTGGAGATGTAGCACAAATCATCCAGAAAGTTTTGGCAGTTTGTAATAAAGGGGGCATTGCTTCCTTCCACAAATTGCTGGTTGATTTGTACATTAATAAGTGTCCACCACTCAGATGCCATTATATTTTGCAGCAAATTTTGAAGGATGGCTTTCAATGGGAGTTGTGATTTACTTTTAGACTCTTGTCCTCAGCCCTAGCACAAGTAGAAACTCAAAGTTCTTTATGAACCACACTAGTCGTTAGAACTGGTTGAATTGCGGCTGTGAGTGGAGCGAGAGTTCGAATTTTCGATCCTCAATGATTTGTGGGAATTATCTTTTATGTAGACACTGATTACACAAGGAGAAAAAAGACTTGCATTTATATAGCACCATTCATGACCTCAGGACGTCCCACAGCATTTTACAACCAATGAAGTATATTTTTGATGTGTGGTCACTTTTGTAATAAAGGAAGCATGACAGCTAATTTGCTACACAGCAAGCTTCCACAAATAGCAGTGAGATAAATAACAATCTGTTCTACTGGTGCCTGAGGACAGGATTGGACTTAGCTCAAAGCCCTATAATCAAATAGCCATTCACACACGATGCTTAGGCTCACAAATAAAAAAAATGGCAACATGGGAAAGGTAGGGTAGCCATTAGGAATGTGACCCTTGGCTGATTTTTTTTTGCTCTACAGTCTACAGGCATTGAGGCCAAATGAAGCTACACTGACTGAGCATAGCCTGTCCGTGAGGTCCCAGATAATTAGCCAATGGGTAGCACACAACAACAATGTGAGATCAGTACCCTCGCATCTCAGGGTATACTGACCTCAGGCAGTGGTACCAAGTAGAGCTGTACATGTTACAGCTGCAGAGATCGCCCGCTGCCCACTTCCCACCTCAGTCATGTCTCCCACGCCCGCCTCAGCCCATCTGCTGCTGAAATCCTCAGCTATGCCTTTGTCATCTCCGCTGTTGTCCCTTTCAATGTTCTCCTAGCCGGTCTCCCATCTTTCAGCCAATCCCACCCTTCAGATAAGACTAAGCTCATCCAAGTTCTGCCGCTCATGGCCTAACGCATTATCACACTGCTGTTTGTGGGAGCTTACTATGTATTGATGCTCCATTAGAATAATAACTACACTTCTTGACTCGAAAGTGCTTTGGGATGCTGAGATCATGAAAGGTGCTATAGTAATGCAAGTCTTTTTTTTTCTTTAAAGTCCCACTTTATATATGTTTGTGATCAGCATTTCATACACGTTCTTTTTTTTTAACTCGGTTCCTATAGTTATCTCATTTCATCTCAATGAAGCAACTTGTGACTTCCTCCTTCCTTAGTGAAATTTTCTAAGTGAAAGTTGTTTTTTTTTGTAGCTAGCGACTTGAACCTTATTATTCCCTCCCAACTCTTCTTTCAAATAGTTTTCTAATCCCTTTAATGACTTCTGCCTCAATAGCCACGTGTGGTCAAGCATTTCACGTCCTAATAACCAGAGATACGTGGGCCAAAAAGAACAGGTTCTTCTGACTTCCCCTTTGAATTTGAACCTGGGAGAGTGCGATATTTCCAGTTCCCGAACAGGGCAATTTTATGCCTTCTCTCAGTGGGATTGCCAATTTAGAGCTAATTGCCTGAAGTGCACAGCTCTCAAGTGTGTTTAATGAGGGGATGTTTCCCCTCAGTCACACTGTGGTGTATGCCAAATACTCAGGAGCCGTTACATTTACTCGTTCTTTTTCCACTTATGAGGGGGAGAGGGGTGTGGGGAGGAGGAAGCTTGACCTACATTAGGGAGAACATCACTTATCAAATGATCAGCAGGGAGCCGCTTGGGACGATAGTACGACTGCTTACAGGAGATTGATTGACTTTGGTTGGTTATGTTTTTGCAATAGATTTCGTTCTGGTTTTTTTTTTCTCCCTCTCCCACGGTGTTTCCCTGGCTACAACCTCGGCACGGGATAGATGCTGCATTTTGACAACCTTTACTTGCTCAAGTCAATGACAGACGGAACTGTTTTCCAATTAATTGGTTAGCGCGCAAGATTAGTGGTTTTGTGTTAATTGTTCCGAAGCCTGGCACTCTCCCTTCTGCGCGGGTTGTGGTCAGAATCTGCGAGCTTCCGTTGAGCTAAGATGCCCACTGTGTAGTTCTGTTCACAATGGGGAAGCCCTGGGATAATCCACTCACTCCCCAGTCTAGGAACTGCGGGCGGGGAGCGCCTCTGCTGGGTGGAAATCGACCGGTGCCAAATCACTGCCGCTATATTCCCCTGTTCACCTGGAGACACAGAACTTTTTTTTTAAAAAAAGTACATATTTAAAGAGACTGAGCACTTGAATTGGCTGAATTTGCTGGCACTGGATTTTGCTTGAAGTTTTAACATCGACCGTTCATAACATATTCCTTTAATATTTGTTAATGTTTTTGGAGAAGACAAGTGTTCAGTTTTTAACTTTAAAAACATTTAATATTATTAGTGATAAAACAAAAAATGCTGGAAAAACTCAGCAGGTCTGGCAGCACCCGTGGAGAGAGAAACAGAGTTAACGTTTCGAGTCCGTAGCTCTGAAGGAGGGTCATACGGACTTGAAACATTAATTCTGTTTCTCTCTCCACAGATGCTGCCAGGCCTGCTGAGTTTTTCCAGCATTTTTTTGTTTTTATTTCAGATTTCCAGCATCCGCAGTATTTTGCTTTCATAATATTATTAGTAGTTTCTTTTAGAAGCTAGACGTGTTCTGACATGCAGAAACCCAGAGGGCTCTTCAGATCAAACCACTCAGAAATCCATATAGAATTTCCATTTTCGTTGGTGTGAGTATTTATAAAATATGTGTACATATAAAATAACCAACAACCTGCATTTATATAGTGCCTTTAACCTAGTAAAATGTCCCAAGGTGCTTTGCAGACGCATTATCAAACAAAATATGACATTGAGACATGTAAGGATATATTAGACCGGTGACCAAAGGTTTGCTCAAGTTTGGTTTGTGAGGAAATTCCAGAGTTTTAGGCCCAGGTAGCTGAAGGCACAGACACCAATGGTGGAGAAATTAAAATTCGCATTGCTCAAGAGGTCAGAATTGGAGGAGTGCAAACTCAGAAGGTTATATGGTTGGAGGAGATTACAGTGATTGGAAGGGGTGAGACCATAAAGGAATTTGGGGACAAGGTTGAGAAGTCTAAAAATGAGGCATTGCCAGACCAGGAGCCAGTGTAGGTCAGTGAGCACAGGGGTGATGGTGAATAGAACTTGATCTGATATATGTGTGCACATGTGTTGCAGGTGTGCGTGCGCATGTGCATTTAGCTTTGTTACAAGGCAATAGTATTGAACGTTTAAGTTGGAAGTTTCCCTTCTCCAAGAATGAAAATCATTGCTTTTACACAGTGCTATGCACATCCTTCCCTTGTCTCAAAATGTTTCACAGCCAATTAATTATTTTGAAGCATAGAGAGATATCAAGCTGAGGAGGAGGCTCCACAAACAACTCCATCCTCAATAAAGACAGAGTCCAGCATGTCAGTGCCAAAGGCAGGCTGAAGAATTTGCAACCATCTTCAGCCACGAGTGCTGATGATCCATCACAGCTTCCTCGTTAGGTCCCCTCCGTTATAGATGCCAGTCTTCAGCCAATTCCATTCACTCCACATTATATCAAGAAACGGCAAAGGCCGTGAATACAGTAAAGACAATGAGCCTTGAAAACATCCCAGCTGTGGCGCTGGAGGCTTGTGCTCCAGGACCAGCAGCACCCCTAACTAAACTGTTCCAATACAGCTACGACACTGACATCTACCTGATATTGTAGAAAATTACCCAGAAATATCCTATCCACAAAATGCAGGACGAATCCAATCTGGCCAATTGCCACCATGTCAGTCTATGTCAATCATCAGCAAAGTGATGGAAGGTGTCACGGATAGTGCTATGACGCAGCGCTTATTCAGCAATAATTCACTCGCCAGTGTTCAGTTTGGATTCCACTAAGGCCACTTGGCTGCAGAGCTCATTACAAATTTGGTTCACCACATGGGCAAAAGAGATGAATTCTAGGGATGAGGTGAGAGCGACCACCCTCCACATGAAAGAAGCATTTGCCTGAGTGTAGCATCAAGGGGGTCTAGCAAAATTGAAGTCAATGGAAATCGGGTACAAATTCTCCACTGATTGGAGCCATACCTAGCATAAAGGAAAATGGCTGTGGCTATTGGAGGCTAGTCTCCTCATCCTGAGGGCATTATTGCAGGGGCTCCTCCGCGTAGTGTGCCAGGCCAAATCACCTTCAGCTGCTTCATCAATGACCTTCCCTCCATCATAAGGTTAGAAGTGTGGATGTTCACTGATGATTGCACAATGTCCAGTACCATTCGGAACCCCTCAGATACTGAAGCAGTCTGTGTCCACATGCAGCAATACCTGGACAATATAGATGTTTAGGCTGATTAGTGAGTGAGTAATGCTTATGCCACACATGTATGAGCCAATGGCCATCTCCAACAGGAAAGAATTTAATCACGTGCCCTTGATATTCGATGGCATTACCATCGCTGAATCCCCCACCATCAAATTCTGGAAGTTACCATTGACCAGAAACTTAACTGGACTAGCTATATAAATACTTTGGCTACAAGAGCAGGTCAGAGGCTGGGAATCCTGTGATGAGTAACTCATCTCCTGGCTCCTCAAAGCCTGTCCACATCTACAAGGCTCAAGTCAGGAGTGCGATGGAATACTCTCCGTTGCCTGGATGAGTGCAGCTCCCACAACACTCAAGGAGTTTGAAACCATCTGCTTCATTGGCACCTCATCCACTACTGGTGCACACTGGCAGCAATGTGTACCATCTACAAGTTGCACTGCAGCAACTCACCAAGTCTCCTTCGACAGCACCTTCTGCCTAAAAAAATAAGAACTAGTATTTCTGTAGCAAATTTCACACCCCCAGTACATCCCAAAGTGCCTTACAGCCAGGTGCTTTCTGATGTGTAATGTATTGTGTAATGCAATAGAACACATAGCCAATTTGCAAGATCCCCTCAAACAGCAATTAATTAAATTTGTTTAGTGGTGTTGTGTAAGGAATGAATATTCTCCAGAGATAAAGCCCTGACCTTCTTGGATCTAAATCCACCTGAGATGGCAGACAGAGCCTCAGTATAATGGCCAGAATTTTTCCATTGGTGAGTTGGGGGCGGGGCCTGCTTGTTGACACGAAAATGATGCGGGATGATGTCGGGAGGAACCTGTGACATCATCCCTGTCCATTTAAATTTTCAGGAAGGCGGGGGCTCAGCAAAATCAGCTGCGGGCCCGCCGACCTGTCAATGGCCAACTGAGGCCATCGACAGGATAATTAAACCAATTAAAGGCCCTGCCCGTCCAACCTTAAGGTTAGCGGGCAGGCCAGGAGCCCTGGCGGGCAATCCACTGGCAGGATGAGGTTTCATGTCTGTTTTAAAAATGTTTAATAAACTTTATGTCCTTTTTATTAACACGTCCCATCTCGTGTGACATCATCACATGAGGGGGACATGTTAATAAATATTTTATTTGTCTATTCTTGATGTTTAAAAAAACTTTCAGTGATCTCCCTGAGACAGCACTTAGTCTCAGGGAGCAGTGCCAGTGCGCTCTTTCGTGCGCATGTGTGAAAGAGCGCACTTTGACAGTTGGGGAACCACCCTCCCCCGACCCCACACAGGTGGCGCTTAGCGCTTCCCGTTGGGCAGGCCGCTGGACGGGCCTTAATTGGCCCACCCACTTACAATGGCGGTGGGGCCCACTTCGGTGGCAGAGTCCGGCTGCCTGCCCGCTGCTGAACTGGTGGGGCCCACCCGCCCACCAAGGGCAAAATTCTGCCCAATGTTTCATCAGAAAGGCAGCACATCTGACAGTGTCGTACTGTACTGAAATGTCAGCCTACATAATGTGCTCAAGTCCCTGGAGTGGACTTGAACCCATAACTTTCTGACTCCTATCTGGGAGAATGCTATGCTCTGATCCACAGCTAACTACAAAATGGGGGACCTGTGATGCACACTTTGTGAGAAACAGGTGGCATTCTTGCTCACGAATTAGCAAATGGCAGGCCACAATATAATATTCCACTTTTGAGTACCTGGTAATATCTGACTGGTGTGATAGGTTAATCTGGTGGGATGGATGATCCCAAGAAAGGGAATTGAATTATTCCCAGTCATTATCCTGTTCTGCACTAAGGTGTGATGACTATCAACATTTTACATTTTCTTTTGCTTCTGTAAATAAATTGGCTTACGTCAAACACAGAGAGGGAATGGCCCTGGACTGGCTACTAGTCTCCAGTTTTTGCATTAGTATCCGAAAACCACTAAGGAAAACTGAAGATCAC
Source organism: Carcharodon carcharias (assembly GCF_017639515.1). Classification (NCBI taxonomy): domain Eukaryota; kingdom Metazoa; phylum Chordata; class Chondrichthyes; order Lamniformes; family Lamnidae; genus Carcharodon; species Carcharodon carcharias. The sequence goes on from NC_054475.1 coordinate 11,914,709, forward strand.
GGGTGTTTGGACCACAAGCATTCCACACATAACGCTTCATCCTGAAGGAGTACCCTGGAGACTTTTTACAGGCTGCCAAAGAACAAGAGAAGGCTTGTACGACCTATCTAAATATACTGATCCATTTCAAGAAAAGTTGATAGCAACAGTTGTCCCAATCTGGAATTAACTACCAATGATAGCCTAAAGCTTGAGGTGAAAAGATTAGTTCCATGTGCTGCTTCCAGTTGTCTTACACTGATAATGTGCTGCATAATATTCTGCTAGTCTTTCTGGTTCTGCGTGTGATGTCTTGACTAAGTCTGGACAGTTGCTTAGCTTGTAGGAATTTGTTGAAAGCATGGGTGATGGATAGACTTTTGTTAGGTAAGGGCCAAAGGAGGTATTGTGGTGCAGTGGTAGCATCCCTACGACTGGGCAGAAGCTTTGGGTTCAAGCCCCACTTCAGGACTTGATGGCCATGGGAGGTGCATTCATGATGTGGCCAAACATGTTGATTATCACCCTGTAAATCCTTCCAAAATGCCTGATGGCAGGTGGTAATAGCAGGAGAGTTTCCTGGCCAGCCATACTGCAGAAGGCAATGGCAAACCAATGCAGTGCTTTGCCAAGCATCATCATGGACCAATCCAATGGAGGTCCATGGTCACCACTGCCCTCTCAGGGCATCTTACCTGGAGGAGGATGGGCATCAAGGGATATGGAACAAGGGAGGTATTTAGAGTAGAGATGCAGATAGCAGAATAGTCTTGATGGGCTGAATGAACTTCTCCTAGTTCTATCAGTACCTTTGTTTTCCACCTTCAGAACTCACAGAAGATGCAGTGGGCATTGTATGTATTCTTTATTAAGCAAGTTAAGGAAGTTATGATCAGAGCTAATTATTGGAACAGAGCTACACTTACTTAATAAAGCAGTAAAAAAAGATCAGGTAGCAGCTTGTCGATGAGACAATCTTACTAAAACTGTCAAACTGTTTATATGACAAAAAAAGTGTTAGGAAAAGTGTTGATTGAATGTGGAACTTACTTGCACAAGGAATTCTTGAGGGAAAGACCATGGATGGAATTAAAGGGAAGCTACATAAGCACATGAGGGGGAACGGAATAGAAGTTAGTGATGAAAGGAGTTACATTGAGTTGGATTTTATGAAGGGGTGGGGCATACAGCTGCCCACCAACCACCCCCCCCCCCCCAACCCCCAGACAAAAAGTTGGTTCTAAATGGACTGACGATTGAAAAGCCTGGGGGCAGAATAAACAGGTCAGACGGCTACCTCTCACTGGACAGGAAGTATCGCCCTTGAGAACTGCCGGGCAATCTGATTGGCTGGCAGCACTAGTAGTCCCAGCAGTGCTAGCGTTCAGTAGTGGGCACCGCTGGGACTGCAAGCCAGCCTTTGGTGATCATGGATGGCACTGGGACTGAGGTAAGTCCGGACTTTTAGGGCAGTAGGTGATTGGGTAACCCATGGATTGGGAAGGGAAGGGGAGTGGGGCTGGTTCTGGAGGCCAGGCAGGGAGGAGCAAAATAGGGGTAACATCTTGGGGAAAGTGCCCCCAATCACACAGGGCATCCCTTGAAAAATGTGCCCCAACCCCCCCCTTCCTTCCCACCTTTTCAAGTTTTAATAAAAAGGTTTTCTGCTCTTGCCCACCTGCCACTGCCCAGTGGCGGTGGATTGAGGGCCTTAAGTGGGCAATAATTGGCCAGTTAAGGCCCTCAATAGGTCAGGGGTGGGCAGGAAGGCAGTGGGCTACTGACCCATCATATTTTACATGCCCCCCCTCCACACCCATAGCACAGAAACGAGTTATTCAGCCAAACTGGCCCATAATGTTTATGCTCAAAACGAGTTTCCTTTGTTCATCAGAAAAGAGACGACTGAGGGCTGACCTGATAGAGATCTTTAAGTTAATGAGAGGATTCGATAGGGTAGATGGAGAGAAAATGTTTTCATTTATAGGAGAGACCAAAGCCTGAGGTGATAAATATAAGTCACTAAGGCAATTCGGAAGAAACTTCTTGACCCAGAGAGCGATGAGAATGTGGAACCCACTGCTACATAGAATGTTGGAGACAAATGCATTTAAGGGGAAGCTCGTAAACACATGGACTGTTCCTGTGCTGTGTTATACGATTAAGACATGAAAGAAACCCAAACTGTGTACATCTGACTTTATTCATTTTTTTGCTTTTTTTAAAATGGACTTTTGCTGAACCATAAGATGGCTGCTACAGGTCACATGACTCAAGATTAGCCATCTGTACTAGAAGCTTCCAGCAGAGATTACCAGGACAAAAGAGTTCCACTCTCAGCCTCGTGGAATCTCACACCCCATTGTAAGGCCACATTATAATCACAAAACTAGATGACTAAACAGACGATCTGACTACCACCCCACCTCCCCCCTCCCCCAGCCAGGATGATAACAGAGACAGAGATACCAAAACTTGTTATACCTGAAGAGGTTTCAACAGCCATCATTTCACTCCGAAGGGAAACAATGGACTTTGACCAGAAGCACAAAATCTGCTTGTGTGGCTGCAATTAACACATTAAAGGGCCATGTCATATGACCCTATGTTTCTAGCCTTTTGGTTCATTTTAGTATTACATTTCTAGCCTCATAGCTCAATCTGCTGCTTTAACACCAACTGGAAGGAACTCCAGCAGACCAAGCACCCGACCACCATCTCTCAACTCCTTGAAGCCTGTTTGATTTTAAAAGTCTCTGATCACCACCTGACAAGTGGTCTAAACACAAAAACCCCATCATGCTGCATTGTCATTTGTTTCAAGGATTTTTGTGTTGCTGTCTTTAACCAGAAAGTCATTTGGACTGAACTCTGCCATAAAGGAAACCCACTCTGGGATTTGACTTCTTGGACTGGCAATGTGGTTGACTCTTAAATGCCCTCTGAAATGGCCTAGCAAGCTACTCAGTTCAGGGGCAATTAGGGATGGGCAATAAATGCTGGCCTAATCAGTGACGCCCACATCCCATGAACAAATTTTAAAAACTCTGGAAATCACATGAACTAATATCCATTTTTGTGGTTCTTTTATTGTTGTTATCCATAGTTGTAAAAGCTCCCTCTTTTCTATACCGCCTTACTGTATATATAGTGTGTGTGTGTGTGTGTGTGTGTGTGTCTGTGTGTGTTACTTATAAAATTAAACCATACTAACTGAGGGTTTGGGGATACATGCCGCAGCCTACTTTAAAAATAATTCAAAAACACCTCAGCTTATGGACAGATGGGGAGAGGATAAAGAACAAAAACAAAAATGCCTGGAAAAACTCAGCAGGTCTGACAGCATCTGCAGAGAGGAATACAGTTAACGTTTCGAGTCCGAATGACTCTTCATCAGAACTAAGGAAAAATAGAAAAGAGGTGAAATATAACCTGGTTTTGGGGAGGGGGTGGTAGGGTGGGAAGTGGGGGGTGCGGGGTGGTGGGACAGGTAGAGCTGGATAGAGGGCCAATGATTGGTGGAGATAACCAAAAGATGTCATAGACAAAGGACAAAGGGGTGTTGACGGTGGTGATAGTAGCTAAGAAATGTGCTAATGGGGACATTAAGGGTGGAAAGCAGGATGAGCAAGTGACACATAGCCCCGGGGGGCGGTGGGGGGGGATCGAAATAAGCTAAAAGGTAGAGATAAAACAATGGATGGAAATACATTTAAAAATAATGGCGATGGGTGGGAAAAGAAAAATATATATAAGTTATTGGAAAAAGAGGGATTGGAAAGTGGGTGGGGAAGGAGGAGAGAGATCATGATCTAAAATTGTTGAACTCAATATTCAGTCCGGAAGGCTGTAAAGTACCTAGTCGGAAGATGAGGTGCTGTTCCTCCAGTTTGCGTTGAGCTTCACTGGAACTTTGCAGCAGGCCAAGGACAAACATGTGGGCATGAGCGCAGGGTGGCAAGTGACAGGGAGGTCTGGGTCATGCTTGTGAACAGACCTAAGGTGTTCCAGAAAGCGGTCACCCAGTCTGCGTTTGTAGAGGAAATCACATTGGGAGCAGCGAATGAAGTAGACTAAATTGAGGGAAGTGCAAGTGAAATGCTGCTTCGCTTGAAAGGAGTGTTTGGGCCCTTGGACGGTGAGGAGAGGGGAAGTAAAGGGGCAGGTGTTGCACCTTCTGCGATTGCATGGGAAGGTGCCGTGGGAGGGGGTTGAGGTGTAGGTGGTGATGGAGGAGTAGTTCAGTTTGCCTCTATCCTGTCTGTAGCAGATGTAAACCTGAATGATAACAGAGAACACATCCCACTTAACTAAGCCCAGGGATTGTAGGTGCTGAACTGAAAGAGCTTAGCCTCAGGGAACCTTGAATATCTGTGGCTATCCAGGTTAACCAGCTACAGCCATGCATCAGTGCTGGCTGAAAGGATGGTGGTAGCAGTTTTAAAAGTAACTTTAAAAGGGAGTTGGGTAAACACTTGGGAACAAAATAAAATGCAGAGCCATGGGGAGAGAGCTGGAGAGTGGAACTAATTGACAATTGATAGACTTCTTCTGTCTGTCCTAGCTATGACCTTCATATCCAGTGGGGCACAGGGCTTACAGTGTTACCTGGAGCTTCTAGGTGCCATCATGAGTTTGGAGTCAGGTGCCATATATATGGAAAGTTCTGTGCCAGGAATCTAATCTATCACAAATGATCATCTCAGTCTCAAGGTCGATTGTGTTGAGATTAATTTGCTCAATGATATCCTTCTTATCTTTGAGTCTGGGAAGAGTGTCCTCTGCAGTCACTGTCGCCGTGAAGCAGTCTGGGAAGAGTGTCCTCTGCAGTCACTGTCACCGTGAAGCAGTCTGGGAAGAGTGTCTTCTGCAGTCACTGTCGCCAAGTGAAAAAAAACAAAGGGTGACATCACAGGAAAACCGTAAGTTCATTGGTTGGTAAGTAATTGCTAGTTTAAACTACCTATTCTAAGTTGATTTCAGATTAAAGGCGGCTACTGGGGCCCAGGATCAGAGGCCTAACACTTCAGCTTCAACTCAGCAGAGAGAGCGAGTTCTAGTTGATTTTAAAAAGTGTATTTTGAATCTCTATTTTAACTTGCTTTCAGAGTAAAGGTAAATAGGAGGAATATTTTATAGATTGATAAACTAATGACCAGTAGGAAATTTAAAAACAAATTGGAAAACTAATTAAATAAAATAGAGATTCAGGGCCTGGTGATGTGTTGTAGCTGCATGATGTGGGAGCTGGTGGACCCGATTGTGGTTCCTAGTGAGCACATTTGTAGCAAACGTTGGTTGCTTGAGGAACTCCGGCTCAGAGTTAATGAACTGGAGTCTGAGCTTCGGAAACTGTGGAGCATCAGGGAGGGGGAGAGTTACCTGGACGCTGTGTTTCAGGAGACAGTTACACCTCTTAGATTAACTACCTTAAATTCGGCCAGTGGTCAGGGACACGAGGGTGTGACTATGAGTGAGGCAGGTAGAGGGATCCAGGAATTAGCACTGCAGGAGCCTCAGCCCTTGCCCTTATCCAACAGGTTCGAGATTCTTGCTCCCTGTGTGGACGAGAGCGGGGACTGTAGGGAATATGAGCAAACTGACCATAGCATTGTGGTGCAGGGAGCCATTCAAGTTGGGGGGAGAAAAGAGAAATATAATTGTAACCAGGGATTGTATAGTTAGGGGAATAGATACTGTTCTCTGTAGCCAGGATCGAGTGTCCTGAAGGCTGTGTTGCTTACCTGGTGCCAGGGTGAAGGATATCTCATCTGGGCTGCAGAGAAACATGGGGCAGGATTTTCCTGTCGGTGAGCAGGGGGCGGGGCCTGATTGCCGATGCATAAAATGATGCGCAGTGAAGTCAAGCAGAACTCCCGACATCACCGCGCCCCATTTAAAATTTCAGGAAGGTGGGGGCACAGCAAACTCAGCTGAGGGCCCGCCGACCTGTCAATGGCCAATTGAGGCCATTGACAGAGTCATTAAACTAATTAATGGACCTGCCCGTCTAACCTTAAGGTTGGCGGGCAGGCCGGGACCCCTGGCAGGATGAGGTTTCATGTAGGTTTTAAAAAATGTTATTGACGTTTTTGTAAAAATCATGGACATGTCCCAACTCGTGTGACAGTGTCCCATGAGTTTCATGTCAGGGATTTTTTTTTTTCCGTTTTTTCATGTTTGTCACAGAACAGCCGGTCTCCCTGAGGCTGCACTTAGCTTCAGGGAGATGAATGCGCTCTTTAGTGCACATGTGCAAAAGAACGCACTCTCGATTTTGGGACTCCCCCTCCCCACCCCGCCCGCACAGGGAGTGCATAGCGCTTCCGCGTGGACGTCGTGCTGGGCGGGACTTAATTAGGCCGCCCACGTAAAATGGCGCTGATCGGAAGGCGCCCGCCCTTCAACTTCGCCCCCGATGGGGGGAAAATCCTGCCCATGGATTGGGAGGGAAAAGGTCCCGTTGTCGTGGTCCACGTAGGTACCAACGATATAGGTAGAACGAGGAAAGAGGTTCTGCTGAGGGAATGCGAGCTGCTAGGGCCTAAATGAAAAAGCAGAACCAAAAAGGTAATAATCCCTGGATTACTACCCGAGCCACGAGCTAATTGGCAGAGGGTCAATAAGATTAAAGAGGTAAATGCATGGCTCAAAGATTGGTGTGGGAGAAATGGGTTCGAATTCATGGGACATTGGCACCAGTACTGGGGAAAGAGGGAGCTATTCCATTCGGACCGGCTCCACTTGAATCAGGCTGGGACCAGTGTCCTGGTGAATCACGCAACTAGGGTTGTAGATGGGGCTTTAAACTAAATAGTGTGGGGGAGGGTCCAGTTGCATGGAAATATAAAAAATCAAAGTTTAAGGAGAGGGTAAGAGTGCAGGTTAGTGACGAGGCTGATTGTTACCAAAAAGTGAAAGGAAGGGACAGAGTGTGTGAACGCCATATTGCACCAAAGAATCATATAAGAGTAGGGAAAATTGACAATAGGACAAACTTAAAGGCTTTGCATCTGAATGCATGTAGCATTCACAATAAAACTAATGAGTTAACAGCACAAATAGAGATAAATAGGTATGATTTGGTGGCGGTTACTGAGATGTGGTTATGGGGAAAACAGGTTTGGGAGTTGAATATCCAAGGGTACTCAGTGTTTCGGAAGGATAGGCAGGAAAGAAAAGGAGGTGGTGTAGCTTTATTAGTAAAGGAAGCGATCAGTGCTATAGTGGGGAATGATATAGGCACTGGAGATAAAGACGTAGAGTCAGTCTGGGTAGAAATAAGAAATAGCAAGGGAAAGAAGTCCCTGGTGGGAGTAATCTATGGGTCCCCAAACAGTAGTTCAGCAGTATGACACAGTATAAATCAGGAAATACTGGGAGCATGTAAGAAAGGCATGGCAATAATCATGGGTGATTTTAATATGCATATAGACTGGACTAATCAAATTGGCAAGGGTAGCCTCAAAAGAGAGTGCATAGAATGTATTAGAGGTTGTTTCTTGGAGCAATATGTTGTGGAACCAGCCAGGGAGCAGGCTATTCTGGATTTGGTTTTGTGTATAATAAGATGGGATTAATTAATGATCTCATAGTAAAGGATCCTCTAGGGAAGAGTGATCATAGCATGCTAGAATTTCAAGTTCAGTTTGAGAGCGAGAAACTTGAGTCCCACACCAGTGTTTTGGAGTTAAATAAAGGTAACTACATAGGTATGAGGGCAGATTTGGCCCTAGTGGACTGGGCAGGAAGACTACAAGGTAGGACAGTTGATGAACTGTGGCAGATATTTAAGGAGATATTCAATTCCTCCCACATAAAATATATTCCAAAGAGGAAGAAAGATGGTAAGAGAGGGAAAAAAGCATCCATGGCTAAGAAAGGAAGCTAAAGATAACATAAAAGCAAAAACTAAGGCATACCAAATTGCAAAGGTCACTGGCAGGCTAGAAGATTGGGAAGCTTTTTAAGATCAACAAAGGGCTACTAAAAAAATAATAAAAAGAGCAAAGGTAAATTATGAAAGAAAACTAGCGCAAAATGTAAAAACTGATAGTAAAAGCTTCTACAAGTATATAAAAGGAAAGAGAGTAGCTAAAGTGAATGTTGGTCCCTTGGAGGATGAGACTGGGGAGTTAATAGTAGGGAACGCAGAAATGGCAGAGATGCTAAATCAATCTTTTGCCTCGGTTTTCACAGTGGAGGACACTAGTACCACCCCAATAGTAACAGGTTGGGCAGAAGATATAGGAAAGGAGGAACTTAGAACAATCACCATCACTAGAGAAGATGTACTGAGCAAACTATTGGGGTTAAAGGGCGACAAGTCCCCAGGACCTGATGGCCTACATCCCAGGGTCTTAAAGGAAGTGGCAGCGGAGATAGTGGATGCATTGGCTATCATATTCCAAAATTCCCTGGATTCTGGAAAGGTTCCAGTGGATTGGAAAAATGCTAATATAAAGCCCTTATTCAAAAAGGGGGGAGGCAGAAAGCAGGAAACTATAGACCAGTTAGTTTAACATCTGTTATTGGGAAATTGTTGGAATCCATTATTAAGGAAGTAGTAATGGGGCATTTGGAAAGTCAAAATGCAATCCATCAGAGTCAGCATGGTTTTATGAAGAGTAAATCGTGTTTGACTAATTTGCTAGAGTTCTTTGAAAATGTGATAAGCAAAAGTGGATAATGGGGATCCTGTAGATATAGTATATCTGGATTTCCAGAAGGCCTTTGATAAGGCGCTACACAAAAGATTAATACACAAGATAAGATCACACAGAGTTAGGGGTAATATATTAGCTTGGATAGATGATTGGCTAACCAATAGAAAGCAGAGAGTTGGGACAAATGGGTCTTTTTCTGGATGGCAAGCTGTAATTAGAGGGGTGCCACAGGGTTCAGTCCTTGGGCCCCGACTATTTACAATCTATATTAATGACTTGGATTCAGGGATAGAAGGTACTATAGCTAAATTTGCAGATGACACCAAAATAGTTGGGAAAGTAAGTTGCAATGAAGAAATAAGAAATATACAAATGGATGTGGACAGGTTAGGTGAATGGGCCAAAATTTGGCAGGTGGAGTTTAACGTGGATAAATGTGAGGTTATCCATTTTGGTCAGAAGAACAAAAAGGTGACTTATTATTTAAATTAAGAGAAACTTCAGAATGCTTCAGTGCAGAGGGATCTGGGTGTCCTCGTGCATGAATCACTGAAAGCTAGTATGCAGGTACAGCAGGTAATAAGGAAGGCAAATGAATTTTGGCATTTATTGCTAAAAGAATAGAGTATAAACATAGGGAAGTGTTGTTGCAACTGTATAAGGCATTGGTGAGACTGCACCTGGAGTACTGTGCACAGTTTTGGTCCCCTTACTTGAAGAAGGATGTTGTTGCATTGGAGGCAGTTCAGAGGAGGTTCACTAGATTGATTCCAGAGATGCTGGGTTTGTTTTATGAGGAGAGATTGAGCATGTTAGGCCTATACTCGCTGGAGTTTAGAAGGATGATCTAATTGAGGTATATAAGATATTAAAGGGGATAGACAAAGTAGATGTGGAACGGATGTTTCCCCTTGTGGGGCATTCTAGAATGAGAAGTTTTAGGCTAAGGGGTGGTAGATTTAAATCAGAGATGAGGAGGAATTACTTTTCTCAAAGTGTCGTGAATCTGTGGAATTCACTACCTCAGAGTGCAGTGGATGCCGGGACACTGAATAAATTTAAGGAGGATGTAGACAGGTTTTTAATTAGTAACAGTTTGGAAGGTTATGGGGGGAGGGCGGGAAATTGAAGTTGAGGCCAAAATGAGATCAGCCATGATCATATTGAATGGCGGGGCAGGCTCGAGGGTCTGAAGTGCCTACGCCTGCTCCTAGTTCTTATGTTCTTATGTTATCTCTTCCCTGACACCACTTCAGCCTAGCTTCCAAAAAAATAGAACGCTCATTAGTTGGGTACGGTCACGGCCTAGTGCTGGTGGTCATGTTTGGTGTTTATGGGTGATATAGAAATGCACGGACACAAGTACAATTAAATTAAAAGTTTTTTGCCATCTCATTAGGAGGTATCCAGAAGCGTTCATAGAATCTCACCAGCTCAGAAGTAGGCCGTTCAGCCCACTGTTCCTGTACCAGCTTTCTGGAGAAGCTACCAATTAGACCCACTCCCTTGTTCTCTCCCCATCGCCCTGCAATTTTCTATTCCATTCCAAGTAATTATCCAATTCTCTTTTAAAGTTGCAGTTCCATCTGCTGCCACTACACTTTAAGACAGCACATTCCAGATCGCAGCAACTTGCTATGTAATTGATTGTATTTTCTTATAAGCCAGATGGTTCGTTTGTCAATTATCTTAAACTGCTTGGGCATCCAGCAACTGTATGGCCAATGTAGGGAGGTTTATGCAGTAAAGAGAGTGTCACCTTACATCTGCTGCAGACTGAAGCTTTGCAGATCTTTTTTATATTCATTCACAGGATGTGGGTGTGACTGGCAAGGCCAGCATTTATTGTGCATCCCAAATTACCCTTGAGATTGTGGTGATGTGTCACCTTGAATACAACTGAGCGGCTTGCTCGACCATTCCAGAGAGCAGTTAAGGATTAACAACATTGATATGGCTCTGGAGTCACATAGGCCTAGATTTCAACAGAGTCGTGGTGACTTCCAGAGCCTTTAAAAATGGTGGGTAAGGTCCAGATGATGAAGCCTTGTCCCCGTTTCCAACAGGTTTTTTTTCACCTCGGAAAGCATGGAATGGGGGGATGAATGGCGGCGGGACATGAGTTGAACATAAGGGAAACCTGAACTCAACATAATCGTTTGAAATCAGTGCTCAGTTCAAACAGACCCCATTTTCACTGGAGCAAGGGCCTTATCCTGCAGTGTGCAACTTATGAATTTTTAAAGTAGATATAAATGTTCATAAATAAGGTGGATAAGGTCTGTGGAACTGTCACGCTGTGATGTTATCTAAATAGCCTGCTCTTTAAAAATTAATTAAACACTGCCTTTGTGAGAATTGAAAAAAAAATCTGTTCTAGTAGTTTCAATAGCTGTTTGTTGACATAACCCTAACTGCTATCATTATAGCATTATTACTGTTTGATTGTTTTCTACAACCTATCATTACCACACTGAGGGGCTGTACATTTACAGCTCAAAGAGTTTAATAAAGGATTAGCTCTCTTGGGTGTGGGGTTATGAATACTAATGTCTGCTTTTATAAGGGATTATTTACTTGTGGAGATTTAATTGCATTGAATAGACCTTCATGAACGGGAATATTTTTATTATATAGTGAAGTATGTCATAGAAATGTAGAACTTTATTTTGTTTCATCTCAGTATGGCACCTGGGGTCTGCCCATGCTGGCTACTGGTGAGTTGGCATGGAGGCTATAAGGGCAAAGGGTGGTGGGTTTAGGGGGCATGATTTGGCGCTAAGTTGGTATGGGGCTATAAGGCTCCATGGGGGTGGGTGGGGTGCATGGGTTGGCATGAATTGGCATGGGCAGTGGGTGGGGAATGAGGGGGAGTGAGGGCTGAAACTTCGAGGGTCTGCTGTTTAAGAAAACAACTGGGATAAAGTCCCAGAGAACTGAGGCGGACCTTTTAACCAGACTGCTTTGGCACTCGGCAGCCTCTGATCTGCTTCCGGGAGCGGTGAGCTGGGCGATTTCCTGATTTTGTACACCCACCTCGGGCGCAAAAGTCCACGCCATAGAGTCCAGTGAGGGTGCGGACAGCATATTTCTTTAAAGGACATTAGTTAATCAAATGGCTTTTTAAAAATAACCCGTAGTTTCAAGGTCGCAGTTATTGATACGAGCACTCCCTTCCAGGCTTATTTAATTATATATTGAACGCACTGAATTTCAATGCCCTGGGGTTGGAACTCACATCTCCAGATTTTTTAACACAGACTGCTGGATGCTAGCCCAATAACATAACCACTACCACAATTAGCAAGGGGTGCTGCTCACATATTCTAAACTCAGAAAGATAGCTAAGGCCTTCAAATTCTTTTTGGCCATTTTGAGAGGGGCAGAAAGGCTGAGGGAATAATCCCAAAGCCCGAAGGCTGGAAACTGACTCCAGGGCCTCCTCAAATAAATGAATAGTGATCTTGAACTCCACCCCACCCCCCACCCCCCACAGGTGCTCAACTGATGAAAGAGTCCCATTTTAATTGGGCCTTGCAATTAAGTTCAGGGAGCGAGGAGGACAGCCCAAGGGGGCCTGATTATGGCAGGAAGCAGCCATCAGGAGCACTGTGGAACCAAGAGGAGAAGGAAACCCTCCAACTTCCAATTATAACCAAAATTTTACTAATAATCATTTGGTAGTACAGAACTTGAGTGTTTCTGAAAAGAGAGGCATGTATAAGCTTTTCGTCTTGCACTCATCAGGACACTCGCAAGAATACTAATATAAGGGGGAAAACAACAGTTTATACTGTACGTGAAGAGAGTGCTGATTGGCAAGTTGACGTTTCCATGGAGAATGCACCACTGATAGTGACTGACAGTTAACTGCCAAGCATTGTTTAAAATTTAAATCAGGCAGCAGACAAGTGACAGCCATTCGCTGACTCATTCCTCAGGATAATGCCTTGACCAATCATGGTCAAGCTGCCTTGTTTAAATTTCAAATAATGCTTGGCAGTTAACTATCAGTCACCATTAGTGATGCATTCTTCATGGCAATGCCACTTGCCAACCAATCAGCACTCTTTTCGCATACAGTATAAATTGTCATTTTTCCCTTGTATTCTTGCGAGTGTCCTGATGAGTGCAAGATGAAAAGCTTAGACTTGTCTCTTTTTTCAGCAATACTAAAATTTCAGTGGAGGCTGGTTTCTATGCTGCATGTTCGCCTAGAAACCTAAGTTTAGGGGGCTCGATCAGGGGAATCCTTTTCAACATGTGGTCCTTCGATTGGTTTCGGGCCCTAATTAACAGCAACAACACCAACTTGCTTTTATATTTTGCCTTTAAAGTCGTAAACCGTCCCGATTGGCCCTTCCCAGGAGCAACTATCAGATAAAATAGGATGCTGAGGCATGTAAAGAGATATTAGGACAGGTGACTAAAAGCTTGATCAAAGAGTTAAGCTTTAAGAAGCATCTTTGAGGTGGAGAAAGGGGAAGAGAGGTTTAGGGAGGGAATTCCAGAGCTTGGGGCCTTGGCCGCTGAAGACACGACTATCAATGTCAGAGCGAAGAAAAATCTGGGATGGATAAGAGTCCAGATTGGAAGAATGCAGAGACCTTGGAGTGTTGTGGGACTGGTGAAGGTTACAGGCATAGGGAGGGGTGATAACATATCCAAGAAGCTCAATACCTGATTTATTAGACTGCCCTGAACGCTAAAGAAATGGACGTGATAAATCTGGCCGGTCCCCTGTGCAGATTGAGCTCAGGTTCTCCACTGTTAAAGTAGTCAATGTTACACCATCTGTTCTACATCCATGGGCATCCTGTGCAGCTTCAAAATAAGTGTAATCACTGAACAATTTTTTAATTAAAATTCAGCATTGCTAATCATGTCTTTGTACCCTTATCTATTTAACTGCAAAACGTTACCACAACCATGCAGCATCTTTAAGGCAAGAAATGTGGACAAAATTAGAATGTGTTAGGACAATTAATTCACACGCTGTCGAGGAAGGATGTGTCCAGCAAGTGAAAGATTGTGCGCGTGATTTTTGAAAGTTTAAAAGCATTAAGTGAATTTAGAGACTTGTGTCAATCCGACCGAAGTAAGATGAGGGAGAATGATTAAAAAACTATTTTCTGCCTGTCAGCTTGAGCTAGTAATGTAAATATGATAATATCTTAAAATATTCACTTAACTATCTACTAATATTTGTTACCATTAATTAACTACTCCCTTAATTATCTGGATAATGTAATTGAGCATGGACTGATGATGGAATCTGGGATTCTCTTGTTCTGTATGGATCAGTAGTCACACTATTTGGGCAGTGAGTAGTTGGGGATCCTCCATTAACAATTCCTTAATCAGTAAAAGTGAAGTTAAGGTCTTACAGTTCAGCCATGATCTTGATGAATGGCGGAGCAGTCTTGAGGGGCCAAATGACCTACTCCTGCTCCTGTTTCTTATTTTCTTCTGTTCTTATGTTGGCTTTATCTTGGGGTAATGTTAAGGTGAATCATCTGATACAAGCAGCTGTGTCATCCCTCGACTAAATGCTGTGAAGTGATTTGGAAAGAAAACTATTCGTTCTCGGGACGTGAGCATCACTGGCAAGACTGGCATTTATTGCCCATCCTTAATCACCCCGAGAAAATGGTGCTAAGCTGCCTTCTTAAAGCACGGTGATGTGTTGATACGATTGGGTGGGAGTGAGGAGAGGGATGTTGCCTTTCCTGTTCTAGCACTATGCTGCGTAGGTTTTCAAAATGATGTCATGCACGTAGAGGGTGAATAAATCTGATGAGATTGTGCATCAGGTCTGGGTTGGCTTAAAACCAAAATGAAAATCAGGGCAAATTCAGCTGACAATTTACAGGTTGTTCTGACAGGAACCAGTCCTTACCACGGTTCAATAGGCACTGGCAACCCTCCAAAAGCTCATCCAAGTGTTTATTCTTCAAGTGGTAACGCTCTCATCTTTGAATCAAAAACTCATAGGTTCAAGCCCAACTCCAGGACCTGAGCACAGACTCAAAACTGACACTCCATTGGAGTGCTATATTGTCAGAGGTTCTATTTTCTGGATGAGACTTTAAAGCAAGGCCCTCAGGTGGATGTAGATGATCCCATTACCACTATACAATAGCTTTCATCTCCTCTGGATAATCCTAGGCACTCCATGGCCAAATAATTATTTTTTGAAGTGTCAGCCTTATTGTATGTGGGCAACATCCAGCTTGTGCACAGCAAGGTCCCACAGCAATGAGGTAAATGAACAAATAATCTATTTTAGTGCTGTCACTTGAAGGATAAGTGTCAGCTGGTAGACCAGGATAATTCTCCCACTCTTCTTCAAATATTGCCAAGTAATATTTTGCCAGATTTCACCCCCGCTTTCTCACCGCTCCACCCTGCCCCCCTCCCCCTCACCTCTCCCCTGCTGTTAGGAAGGGAGTTCCAGGATTTTGATCCAGCGACAGTGAAGGAATGGCAAAATAGTTCCAAGTCAGGATGGTGAGTGACTTGAAGGGGAACTTGAAGATGGTGGTGTTCCCTTGCGCCTGCTGCCCTTGATCCTCTAGATGCTAGAGGTCGCTGACTTGGAAGGTCCTGTCGAAGGGGGCTTGGTGAGTTGCTGCAGTGCATCTTGTAGATGACACACACTGCTGCCACTGTGCCTCGATGGTGGGGGGAGTGAATGTTTAAGGTGGCGGATGGGATGCCAATTAAGGAGGGGAAAAATGGAGAAACTTAGGGAAGGAATTCCAGAGCTTAGGGCCTAGACAACTGAAAACACAGTCACCAATGGTGAGACAAAGAACAGAGATTGATGTCTGAACTGAAAGCAGAAAATGTTAGGACTACATAATCAGCATCTGAAAAGAGAAAAAGCAGGCCACCCTTTCCAGTAGAAACACTACTTGCATTGGCTTTCCATGCTGGAGATCATTCTGGCGTTCTGGAGGCCTGTTCTCTTGTCTAACAGCTGTTTAGAAGATGCAAAAATATTTCTTGCAAATTGATTCAACTAACAGCCCTGCAAAGTGCCTTTCCTTTGCCTTTAATGAGAACAGTGCTGACTGTTTGATCTAGCGCCTGTTGAACAAACGAGAGCTCTGTCTCTCGCTGTCTCGCTCTCTCCCACTGACCATCAAACCCATGGCAACCAACACTTCCTCAGGCACTATGCTGCATTTATCCACGAAGCTGGGAAAATAATAATCAATGAGGAAAACAAATCAGGGACATCTATAAATGTTACGCGTGAAAGCTCAGGTTCAAAGAAACCAAAGTCTTTCAGGTTTTGTCACAATATATTGACTGATTTTTGTAAATTAGATTCTTCGGATGAACAAATTATTATTTGTGGAGTGTCATTGCCTCTCTTCAACCAGAATATCAATTTTTTTAAGCAATTATGGTTTCTTGGCGCTGAATTTTCACTAAAATTAGGGGTGGAACTTCAGGTCCTCGTCGTGGTGGGGGTGGGACCATAAAACGGGCGAGCTGTTCAAAACTCCATTGATTTTGGTGGGAATGGAAGATCAGCCTACAGGAGGGGCTGTAAAATTCAGCTCTAGGTATACCTTGGATTGGTGTAGTTAGGAATATAGGAATATGTATAGCCCATCAAATATCACAATCATGCATGTGAAGCACCTCAGGACACTAAAGATGTTATATAAATGCATATGTTGCTGATGTTCACTGGACATGCCCGTACAATAGAGGACTGCAAGCGCTTAGGGCTGACATTCCTCAACCAACGCCACAAAAAGAAGGCATTCATGATTACATTACTGTTGGTGGGAGCTTACTGTGCACAAACTAGCTGCCACATTTCCTACATTACAACAGAGAGTATACTTCAAAAGATATTCCATCGGGTGTAAAGTTGCTTGGGGCATCCTTAGGTTATGAAAGGACTGTGTAAATGTGTTCTCTCTTTTCTTTCTAGCTAGGTCAGAGACTTGTGAAAAACAAAAGAAACCAGTTAGCAAAAAGAAAAACAAGTTGCGACCAGCTAAAGGAAGGTTATAAGCAAAATACTGCAGATGCTGGAAATCTGAAACAAGAACAGTTCTGATGAAGAGTCATACGGACTCGAAACGTTAACTCTGTGTCTCTCTCTCCACAGATGCTGTCAGACCTGCTGAGTTTTTCCCAGCAACTTTTGTTTTTGTTAAAGGAAAGTTATGTTTGATTAACTGTGATCTCTTGTTCTCTCTCTTTTGAGAAGACATTCACTGGTTTTACTAACTTTTATGGACAAAGTTTCAGCATCAGAGAAACATTTTTGCTCTCTGTTTTTCTCCCCTTCCCCATTAAAGCTGCTAACTGTTGCTCAGGTATGGGTTTTACAGAAACAAAAACAGAAAATGCTGGAAGATCTCGGCAGCATCTGTGGAGAGAGAAACAGTTTTTTGAGTCCGTATGACCTTGCTTCAGAGCTGAGGTCTTACAGAAACAGTTACTGGATATTTACATTATTTTATTATTCATTCATGGGATGTGGGCCTTGCTGGCAGAACCGGTATTTATTTCCCAACCCTACTGTCCTTGAGAAGGTGGTGATGAGCCACCTTTTTGAATACAACCGAATGGCTCGCTAGGCCATTTCAGAGGGAAGAGTCAACCTCATGTCTGTGGGTCTGGAGTCACATGTAGGTCAGATTGGCACATCTCCTTCCCTATAGGACGTTTGTGAACCAGATGGGTTTTCATGACAAGCCAGTAGTTTTAAGGTCACCATTACTGATACCAGTTTAAAAAAAAAATTCCAAATATATTTATTTAATTGAATTCACATTTCACAGCTCTCATTGTGGAATCTGAACTCATGTCTCTGGATCATTAGTCCATTAGCCTAACCATTAATATACCCTGTACCTTTGACCAGGAGCAGGAACACTATCCTTGACTGCTACTAATTATAGTGGCCATAGTCACCAACATGATACATATTTCAGCCCAAACGAAGGGGCAATTCTTGGTGTTTTGTTTCTGTGCATTGTATCAGATATCCCAGCTTAGAAGTACAATAACGTATGGGATTTATGGCACAGAAGAAGGCCATTCTGCTCAACATGTCAATGCCAACTGATAAAGAACTATCTAGTCTAGTCCCAGCTTCCAGCTCTTGGTGAGTACAGCACCTCCTGTACATATCCAAGTGTTTTTAAATGCAACAAGAATTTCTGACTTTACTTCTGACTGAGTTCCAGACCCCCACCACCCTCTTGGTGAAAAACAAATACTCTTCAATTCCACACATTGGTGCCAAGATATGTAACAGAGTGAGGACTGACATTCACTTTAATTGTCTCCATCATCTCCTCTTTCCCAACTTTATTTTTGTATTATTCTGTGATAGGTGTCACTGGCAAGGCCAGCATTTGTTGTCCATCCCTAATTGCCCTTGAACTGAATGGCTTGCTCAGCCATTTTAGAGGATAGTTAAGAGTCATCCTCATTGCTGTGGGTCCGGAGTCACATGTAGGTCAGGCAATTTCCTTCCCTAAAAGGCATTAGTGAACCAGGTGGGATTTTACGATTCTCTCTCCACAAATGCTGCTGAATTTTTCCAGCATTTTTAATTTGGGATTTTATGACAATTGATAACAGCGTCATGGTCACCATTACTGAGACTAGCTTTCAATTTCAGGTTTTATTAATTGAATTTAAATTCCACCAGTTGTCATGGTGGGATCTGAACCCATGTCCCAGAGCACATAGCCTGGGTCTCTAATTACTAGTCAGCAATGTTACCACGATGCCGCCATCTTCCCCGTGTTAGTTACTGGATGTTTACAATTTTTAATTACTCATTCATCTCTATAACCTCTACCTGCCCATTGCTCTGCCTCTAGATTCTCAATATTTTTCTCTACACCATTGCGGGGGGTTGTGCCTTCAGTTACCTAGATTTCACACTCCAGAATTCTCTCCCTTTCCCAAACCCATCGCATTCTTCAAAATCATCGTCTAAACCCACTTGAGCCCTCTGAATCTTTCTATTTCTTTTATTCTATATCCATTTTTATTTATTCATCTCTAAAGAACCTTGGGACCATTATCTACATCAAAGTTTTGTTGAAGTGTTTTTGGGTGTCATGGTCCTTTTAAATATGTCACGAAGAGTAGCTTTGCTTTTTCTATTTTGCTAACAAGTGTGATTGTGTTGATCTCTGAGGCAGTGTTAAACTGTGCAGGGATCACATGCTAACAATCTGACACTTTGGCTATGAAAGCCCATAATTGTAAATCCAAACCATGTCACAGCAGCTGTGATCCAGAAAGTTACTGATTTACTCTCCCTGCCCTTTTTGACAACAGGGTATAATTTAAAACAAGAATCTCCCTGATTAAAGAAAGAAAAGCTTACATTTATATAGCACCTTTCATGACCTCAGAACGTACCAAAATGCTTTACAGCCGACAAAGTACTTTCGAAATATGGTCATTGTTATAACGCAGGGAACGTAGCAGCCAATTTGCGTTCAGTAAGTTCTCAGAAACAGCAATGTGATGATGACCAGACGAACTATGTATGCAATGCTGGCTGAGAGACTTTCTGACTCAGAAGTAAGAGTGTTATCCAATGATCTTAGGCTGACACTTTACGTTGAGGTATTCCAATCCCAGGTCTCTGTTCATTCAACACTTCAGCATCTTTCCACGGAGTACAGGCTCCACTTTATTGTTTTCCTCCCAAAATATTTTGCCTCAAAGTTGTTCACATTAAACAGCACATGCCACCTTTCTGCCCATTTAACTAACCTGTTTATATTCGCTTGACATTGTTTGAGAGGATACAGATCCCCAGTCTCTGTGCGGACCGTTAAGTGCAGTACATCACTCGTACCTTAGACCGTACGATCCACCCCAGGCCATGGGGCATGGACAAACTGGAATGATGCCCTTCTGCTCCTACATTTCTCCTTGATTTGCAAACCCTCACTTCTCTGCGGTGAGGCCGTAATTAAAATCTGCTGCAGTATCCAGTCAGGTTTTCAGCTGAGGTCGTTCAGATTCCTCTCACATTAATCACATTGGAATAATTTAATGCGGAAATCAATTTTATTGCCATGAGGTTTCGTGGGAAGCGATGGGGAAGCGTTTCTTCAGCTCACACACTCCCCCTCCTTTCTTGCAGCTTCATCATTTGGATAAATAAAATGAAGAAATTTAAGCGCCGATTCTCACTGTCAGCTCATCGGACAGAGACGATTGAAGAGTCACTCGCAGAGTTTCAGGAACAGATCACAAACCAGATCAAGAACAGGAGGAACGACGGTGAGTTACTGAGAATCCGGTAAGCCTGGCCACTGAGTACACTGTTAGATTATTAACTGATCAGTATCCTGTAGGTTACTGACTGACCATTCAGTATCCTGTAGGTTACTGACTGACCATTTAGTATCCTGTAGATTACTGACTGACCATTCAGTATCCTGTAGGTTACTGACTGACCATTTAGTATCCTGTAGATTACTGACTGACCATTCAGTATCCTGTAGGTTACTGACTGACCATTTAGTATCCTGTAGGTTACTGACTGACCATTTAGTATCCTGTAGGTTACTGACTGACCATTTAGTATCCTGTAGGTTACTGACTGACCATTTAGTATCCTGTAGATTACTGACTGACCATTTAGTATCCTGTAGGTTACTGACTGACCGTTTAGTATCCTGTAGGTTACTGACTGACCGTTTAGTATCCTGTAGGTTACTGACTGACCATTCAGTATCCTGTAGGTTACTGACTGACCATTCAGTATCCTGTAGGTTACTGACTGACCATTTAGTATCCTGTAGGTTACTGACTGACCATTCAGTATCCTGTAGGTTACTGACTGACCATTCAGTATCCTGTAGGTTACTGACTGACCATTCAGTATCCTGTAGGTTACTGACTGACCATTTAGTATCCTGTAGGTTACTGACTGACCATTTAGTATCCTGTAGGTTACTGACTGACCATTTAGTATCCTGTAGGTTACTGACTGACCATTTAGTATCCTGTAGGTTACTGACTGACCATTCAGTATCCTGTAGGTTACTGACTGACCATTTAGTATCCTGTAGGTTACTGACTGACCATTCAGTATCCTGTAGGTTACTGACTGACCATTTAGTATCCTGTAGGTTACTGACTGACCATTTAGTATCCTGTAGGTTACTGACTGACCATTCAGTATCCTGTAGGTTACTGACTGACCATTTAGTATCCTGTAGGTTACTGACTGACCATTCAGTATCCTGTAGGTTACTGACTGACCATTCAGTATCCTGTAGGTTACTGACTGACCATTCAGTATCCTGTAGGTTACTGACTGACCATTTAGTATCCTGTAGGTTGCTGACTGACCATTTAGTATCCTGTAGGTTACTGACTGACCATTTAGTATCCTGTAGATTACTGACTGACCATTTAGTATCCTGTAGGTTACTGACTGACCATTTAGTATCCTGTAGGTTACTGACTGACCGACCAGTGTCGCTCCAAGCCACGCACCACCCTGACTTGGAAATATATCACCGTTCCTCCACTGTCGCTGGGTCAAAATCCTGGAACTCCCTCCCCAACAGCACTGTGGGTGTACCTGCACCACATGGACTGCAGCGGTTCAAGAAGGCAGCTCATCACCACCTTCTCAAGGGGCAATTAGGGATGGGCAATAAATGCTGGCCTAGCCAGTGATGCCCACAACCCATAAAAGTGCATTAAAATATCTTGTGGATTACTGACTGACTGATCAGTGTCCTGTAGATTACTGACTGACCGATTAGTATCCTGTAGATTACTGACCGACCAATCATTATCCTGTAGATTACTGACTGACCGATTAGTATGCTGTAGATTACAGACCGACCAATTATTATCCTATAGATTACTGACTGACCGATCGGTATCCTGTAGATTACTGACTGATCTATCAGTGTCCTGTTAGATTACTGACTGACCTAACAGTGTCCTGTAGTTTACTGACTGACCGATCGCTATCCTGTTGATTACTGACTGACTGATCAGTGTCCTGTTAGATTACTGACTGACCGATCGGTATCCTGTAGATTACTGACTGACTGTTAGATTACTGACTGACTGATCGTTATCCTGTAGATTACTGACTGACCGATCAGTGTCCTGTAGGTTACTGACTGACCAATTGGTATCCTGTAGATTACTGACTGACTGATTGTTATCCTGTAGATTGCTGACTGACCAGTCAGTGTCCTGTAGTTTAATGACTGACTGATCGGTGTCCTGTTGATTACTGACTGACCGATCAGTGACCTGTTAGATTACTGACTGACCGATCGGTATCCTATAGATTACTGACTGACCGATCAGTGTCCTGTAGGTTACTGACTGACTGATCGGTGTCCTGTAGTTTACTGACCGACCGATTGTTATCCAGTAGATTACTGACTGACTGATCTTTATCCTGTAGATTACTGACTGACCGATCAGTGTCCTGTTAGATTACTGACTGACCGATCAATGTCCTGTAGATTACTGACTGACCGATCGTTATCCTGTAGATTACTGACTGACCGAACTGTGTCCTGTTGGATTACTGACTGTCCGATCGGTATCCTGTAGATTACTGACTGACCTATCTGTGTCCTGTAGATTACTGATTGACCGATCGGTATCCTATAGTTTACTGACTGACTGATCGGTGTCCTGTAGATTACTGACTGATCGATCGGTGTCCTGTAGATTACTGACTGGCCGATTGGTATCCTGTAGATTACTGACTGACCGATCGATGTCTTGTAGATTACTGACTGACCAATCGGTGTCCTGTAGTTTACCGACTGACCGATCGGTGTCCTGTAGATTACTGACTGACTGATCAGTGTCCTGTAGTTTACTGACTGACCGATCGGTGTCCTGTAGATTACTGACTGACCGACCGGTGTCCTGTGGATTACTGACTTGTTGGCCTTGATCATTCATGAAAATTACTCGATTTTAAAAACAATCAGTGGAGCCAATAAAAACATTGAAATTTGATGTTTAATTTTTCACCCAGCCAGTGGATCTCTTTGGTTACCGGAAAGGTTGACTATTCCCTTGGCAAGACATCAGCTAGAACCCAATTCCTTGTGGTTAATTCTTGGCTACGTACTTTTCAGGAGCAGAGATTCTCCAGCGGCTCCACTGAGATGCCTGTGTGTAATTGGGTCATGTAGTCTATCAAAGTCTGAGACTTGTTCTTCTGCTGAGCCAGGTTTGGTACACTCAGTAGGGAAGCTGCAAATTCGTTCACTCATGAGGGTTGTGAATCTTTGGAACTCTCTACCACAGGGGACTGAGTGTTCAGTCATTGAACATATTCAAGCCTGATTCTTGGGAACTAAGGAAATCGAGGGCTACAAAAACAGTGCAGGAAAGTGGGACCAATGTGGAGGATCAGCCATGATCTTATTGAATGGCAGGCTAGAGGGGCAGTAATGCCTACTTCTGCTCCTATTTGTATGTTTTTATATACTGCCATTGGTAGAGACAATCAAGCAAAATACCTGTTGGAAAGTATTTGTCAGGATGTCAAGGCAGGCAGTATCAAGTTTTTTAGTGATGAGCCCCCTCCCCCCACCTCTCCCCCCACCGCCGCCCGCCCCCCCCCACCCCCACCCCCACCCCCCCCCACCGCCCCCCCCCACACCCCCACCCCAGCTCCACCCTCAGCCTCGATGACTCATTAGTCAGTTGACACTCATGATTGAAGCTCAGACAAGAAAATTGGATCCATAAGATGATCTACTGGAGAGAGGATCTCAGCATCTGTGCAACCACAGCGCAACACAGTCGGTGCCTTTAGCAGGGCAGAGGACAAAATTAGGAACACAAGGAACCATGGCAGAGGCCATTCAGCCCCTTGACCCTGCTCAACCATTGAAGTAGGTCATGGCTGCTCTGCACCTCAACTCCATTTACCCACCTTTGCACCATAATCCCTGATGCCCTTAACCAACAAAAATCTGCTCACCTCGGTCTTCAAAGCTCTCAAGGTCCATGGCTTTTTCAGGCAGCATATTCCAAATTTCAGCTGGGTGAGAAAGTACTTCCCTGAACTTGCTCCTGAAAAGCCTGGATCTTATTTTCAGGTGATGATATTATTAAAATTAGAGGGAGGAGGCATACTGTGCTAGTCTAAAGAGTTATTATTGACTAAATTGTATTCCTGCTGTGCTAGATTGTATTTAACAAACACAAACAGATATCATTGACGCCATCTCTTGTGCCTGTATTCACAAAGCATTTTTTTTTGTTTGCTACTTTTCCAACAACAGCCTGGCAAAGGCCTTCTTTAACCCTCCCAATTCTACAAGTGCCATTACTCACGGTTCACCCTCGAGACAGCTTTTACCACCCTCCCGAATGTCATGTGCTTTTTCCTTTCACCAAATATAATTAAACCGTAAAAAAGAGACATGTCGAAGCTTTTTGTCTTGCACTCATCAGGACACTTCGCAGGGATACCGATATAAGGGCAAGACCAACAACTTATACTGTATGTGAAGAGAGTGATGATTGATTGGCAAGTGGACTCTGATTGGTAGAGGCCAATTAGAGTCTATTTGCCAACTAATTAGCATTCTTTTCGTATAAGATATGAATTGTTGTTTTACCTTTATACCGGTATTCTTGTGAAGTGCCCTGATGAGTGCAAGACATTAATAAAGCTTAGACATGTCTCTTTTCCAGCAATACTCAAATTCTGTACTACCAAATGACTATTTATAATTAAACCATTAAAATTGTATTCAATCAAGTTAAACTGTAGGGAAGCTAAGAATGGAGGAGAATTAATGAAGCACACATAATGAGACATAAACTCAAGGCTCTGGCAGAACTGGCCATTACTTTTTCCCATGCTTCAGTTTAATGCAGCATCATTTTGACATTATCTAGACTCTGTGGGCAGAATCTGCTGCACGTACATTATCTCATGGCTACAGTACAAAGAAGGGCAGGGAAGATTTCCCTGGTACTCTGGCTAATAGTTATCCTTCAACCAATATCACATGTATTAGCTAGTCCTTATCCTGTTGCTGTTTGTGGGAGCTAGCTGTGTGAAAGTTAAATTGCCACCCTTCCTACATTACAATTGTGGTTACACCCCAAGAAGGAAGCTCATTTGTAAGGCGTTTTGGGATATCTTGAGATTGCGCTATATAAATGCAAGTCTTTCTTTCTTCATGCCATTCTCTGATGTGCGACTTCCAGATGTGTTGAAGATGCTTTGTCAGTATGGAATAATATAGATAGTAAATGCTCTAGGAACGTTTAGTGGCAAAATATGAGTATTGGTCCAAGTACAACTCTTAGCCTACTGGCATGCTGTGAAATGTGGATATATTTTCTGCTTCCTCTGGTAACTGCGGTGTCAAACATGCAGTGTCTAAATCCAACAGTGCCCTCATCATGGGAGGCAATGCATAATCAAAACGGTTACTGCTCTCGACTGAGTATTCATGTCAATGATTTTAAGTTTTATTATGAGCTCTCTAAATTTCACCCCCCTACCCCCCGCCACAAAAATGACATTGAATTCTTGCTACTTTTTTCCACTCTTTCTCTTCCACCACCCCCTCCACCACCGACCACACACACACACGCACACACACACATACACACACACACACACCCACCCCCCCCCCCACACTGTACCTTAGATTAGAAAGTCATTTGGATAATGTTTTAAAATTTGTGATATTGAATCATCTGCTTATTACATGAATCATTCTCAATGTTTCTTGTTATTGAAGTCATTAGGAGGGAACACAGAGCCTGATGTATAACGGGTGGATAATTCAATATTGTCCATTTTATACCAATGCCCATAAGTTAACATTAACCCCACTGTGCCATAAATTGTTGCCTTGACCTTGAATCCAGCAACTCCATGTTATAATGTCTCCCTCTACCAGTGCACTTCACCATCCTACTACACACTTGATTTTCTAACATAATCATACCTAACAATGAACATTACTACTTGTGACATTGTGGGACATCCCTCACTCCTCACTAAGTGAATTTGCCAAGTCTGCACCCCTGCTAATGGATTTGCAGAGATTTGTCAGTCACAATAGATCCCTTGGCTAAAGGTCCAATTCTGCAACTTGTGCTCTAGTATAGTGATCACCTAGACTGAGGTGCAGTGTCACTGAACTTACTGTTAAATTCTCCTACTTTAGCTCATTGCCTATTATACCCTCAGAAATTATGCAAGTTCTCAATCTTCTCAGTTGGAGGCAAGGAACTTAACTCTTCACTCCCCAAAGCCTGTCCACCATCTACAAGACACGAGTCAGGAGTGTGAAGAATATTCTCCTGGATGAGTCCAGCTCCAACAACACGAGAAGCTTGATGCCATCCAGGACAAAGTAGCCTGCTTGATTGACACCCCATCAACCATCTTCAACATTCACTCTCTCCACCACTGATGTACATGGCAGCAGTGTGTGCCATCTACAAGATGCACTACAGCAACTCACCAAGGTGCCTTAGACAGCACCTTCCAAACCCATGACCTCTTCCACCTAGAAGGACAAGGGCAGCAGGTGCAAGATCACCCCCAGGTCACTCATCATCCTGCCTTGGAAGTATTTCGCCATTCCTTCACTGTCACTGGGTCAAAATCCTGGAACTCCCTCCCTAACAGCACTGTGGGTGTACCTATTCCACGTGGACTGCAGCAGCTCAAGAAGGCAGCTCACCAGCACCTTCTCAAGGGCAATTAGGGATGGGCAATAAATACTGGCCTTGCCAGTGACACCCACGTCCCATGAATGAATATAAAATCTGTCACTCTTCCTTTAATCTATAACCCTAAATGCTTTACCCAGTTTGGCTTTATGTAACTTCTCCTTGATTCATCTCATCCCCACTCGCATTCTATTCGACCTTGGTGATGTGCTGCATCCTGGGCCTAGCCTCTCATCTACATTGGAAAAATGTTGCTCCCTGACGCTAAATGGGTTAAAGTTTTGGGCTTTGTGTGGTACAAGTGTTAATCTTCAGGATCAAAGGGATGTGGGCAGAGAGAATACTCTTTGAATTCTAAAAGCTTTTTGGCAGCATCCGTGTGCAGTTCCAGATCCGTTTCCTTTGATATCCCAATTCTCATTATTCTGCTTGACAAAAATAAGCTTTAATAACAGCAGCAATATAATTAAAATAAATCATGCATGCATCCCATGTGGTGATGAAGTGACAATCATTAGCATTCACCTGCTAATGGTGGCGAATCTCTTGGAGGGTTCGTTGCTGTTAAATTTTGCAGCCTTCGCCCTCCCCCATCGTCCCCAACTCCCTTTCGCTAATTTCTTCTTTTCCCTGTTCCACCTCAACCTCCTCATTTTGTAGTCCACTCTCCAGTGTTTCCCCGTGCTTGCTCATCACTTCCTAATCCTGTTCCCTTTCCTCCTCTCTGCCCCAGCGATGTTGAATCAGGCTGACACACTGGCCACTGTGGTTCGCCTGCAATGAGTCAAAAGCCGTGAATTGTGCACAGCCCAGGATTTTCACTCCTTTCACTATGCCGGGTGGAGAATCCACCAACCTTTCCCCTAACACATGAGGAACCATTCAAACAGACAGCTATTCACACAATTTACCTGGGAAGTGACAATAAAAATCCCCAAATAGTAGAAAGACGATTCTGATATTAAGTGAAGTGACCTTTCATCTAATCAACAATAGTTACAGTCAGAAAACATTTCATTCAACACTAACATCATCCCACCACTGACCTAACATTGAACTGACAAGTAAAATGCAAACCAGACACATTTCTAGAGGATATGCAAATTGGTCAGTAATCATACATTGCTATTTAATATCGGGTTTTTTTTGTATGCTTGTCAATCTCTCATGGGGTTGCAGAAGTCTTAAGCTAAAGTCAGGCCAGAGGGTGGGGGATAATTGGACCAGGGTGCGATGAAGTAATTCAGCCCCATTTTAAAGTTTTATTCCTTTGTCCACCTTTATAATGGAAAGCATCCATATAAACTTTTCATGCCGCATTTTTTTTATTCATTCATGGGATGTGAGCATCGCTGGCAGTGCCAACATTTGTTGTCCATCCCTAACTGTCCTTAAAAAGGTGGTGGTGAGCTGTCTTCTGCAGTCCATGTGGTGTAGGTACACCCCCAGTGCTGTTGGGAGGGAGTTCCAGGATTTTGACCCAGCGACAGTGAAGGAACTGCGATATCTTTCCAAGTCAGGGTGGTGAGTGTCTTGGAGGGGAACTTCCAGGTGGTGGTGCTCCCATGCATCTACAGTCCTTGTTATTCTGGATGGTAGAGATTGTAGGTTTGGAAAGTGCTGTCAAGGGGATTTTAGTGAGTTTCTGCAATACATTTTTTAGATGATACACACTGTTGCCACTGTGCATTGATGGTGGAGGGAGTGAATTCTTAAGGTGGTGGATGGGGTGTCAGTCAAACAGGCTGCTTTGTCCTGGATGGTGTCAAACTTCTTGAGTGTTGTCAGAGCTGCACTCATCCAGGCAATCGGAGAGTATTCCATCACACTCCTGACTTGTGCCTTGTAGATGGTGGACAGGCTTTGGGGAGTCAGGAGGTGATGCTTCTACTAATAGTGCCACTAAAGTATCTCCACCACTTTGGGGTGGAAAAGTGGAATCTAGCCTACGTGATATTTCTCTCTTGTTCTTCTCAGTAACACAGGCCACAGGGATGAGAGATGCTGGAGAGTAGCTGCAGCCCATTTTGTAGATCATATACATTGCAGTTGTGGCAGACAAGTGATGGATTGGATGGTTATTCAGCATAGCAACAGGGGTGATCACATCAATTCCCCAATGGTGGTTTAATGGAGGCTTCAACTTGTTCATTGTAAATTGCAGCTGTTCCCCTTAGTTGAAGGGTCAGTCACGAGGGGACATAAATTCAAGGTGAGGGGCAGGAAGTTTAGGGGGGATGTGAGGAAAAACTTTTCTACCCAGGGGATGATGACAGACTGGAATGCGCTGCCTGAGAGGGTGGTGGAGGCAGGTTGCCTCACATCCTTTAAAAAGCACCTGGATGAGCACTTGGCATGTCACAGCATTCAAAGCTATGGGCCAAGTGCTGGTAAATGGGATTAGGTAGGTAGGTCAGGTATTTCTCACATGTCGGCACAGACTCGATGGGCCGAAGGGCCTCTTCTGCATTCTGTGATTCTGTGAGGTAATGGCTCTCCCAGAATAGCAGTGAGAGGAATCTGACCGGAGAATTTGAGAAGCTGGGGTTGCTCTAGGAGTAGAGAAGACTAAGGGGAGGTGTGATGGAGGTGTTCAGAATTATGAGGGTTAAGTAAGGAGAAACTGTTCCGATTGGCAGAAGAACCCGAGGGCACAAATTTAAGGTTATTGGCAAATGAACCAAAAGGGAGATGTCAAGACTTTTTTTTAATACAGTGAGTTGTTATGATCTGGAATGCGCTGTCTGAAAGGGCGGTGGAAGCAGATTCAATAGTAACTTTCAAAAGGGAATTGGATAAACATTTGAAGGAGAAAGAATTGCAGGATAATGGGGAAAGGAGACCAGTTGGGTAGCTCTGTCAATGAGCCAGCAGAGGTACGATTGGCAAATGGCCTCTATCTGTGCTAATATCATTCGATGATGCAGGCGGTGCTCATACACCTACAAGCTCTTACAAATAAGAGTCAGATGATGGACAGTTTCATTATTCAATGCAGAATACCTGTGGAGTTGTTACTATCCTCCTCCTTCCAAACATAAATTGAAATATTGAATTAATAAATTTGTAGTTAACTCAGCCTTCTCTACGCTCAAAAAGTTCAATTATGATGCCTCCTCCACTTGTTGTCAAAACAAGTCACTGACACATCAGGTGGGTGGAGAGCAAATTTGGAACCTCCATTGAATCTGTCCTTCGGCAGTTCAAAGTGACAGAAATTTCGGATGCTTTCTGTCAGGTTCCCAAGGAGGATTAACACTTCTGCTTATTGCTTATAAAAATATTAGACATATTGAAATATTGAAAGGCTGTTTGACTGACAGACCAGAATCATTCAACTGGGCAATGAAGTGCTTCCCCTTTCCAATTAGCGTGGGGAGGCAGGACTGGCAATAATCTATGTCTTGGGTGGTAAATGGGAGGTGTGGGGTGGGGCAGTCAGAGGCAGGAGGTCATGTAATGATACTTGCAGGAATATATTCAACCAGAGTGATAACCCTACTCCCCACTGTGTGTCAATGTACACAACTGAAAATTTTACAACTGAGATTGACAGGCTTTTGTTAGGCAAGGACATCAAGAGGTAAAGAACCAAAGCTGGTAGTGGACCTAAAGGTGGGGATCAGCCATGATCTAGTTGAATGGTGGAACAGACTTTGAGGGGCTAAATGGCCTACTCTTGTTTCTATGTTCCTGCAATGGAACCATCTGCTCCTAAGAAACACTGCTAACTCCTACCAGGATGTGAAGTACATTAACTGGATTGTGTTTAAGCTGTTTACTACTCAGGTCAACATCCCGCAGGGTTACCATTAACCAGAAACTGTACTGGACTAGCCATATAAATACTGTGGCTACAAGAGCAGGTCAGAGGCTAGGAATCCTGTGGCGATTAACACACCTCTTGACTCCCCAAAGCCTGTCCACCATCTACAAGGCACAAGTCAGGAGTGTGGTGGAATACTCTCCATTGGCCTGGATGAGTGCAGCTCCCACAACACTCAAGAAACTTTACACCATCCAGGACAAAGCAGCCCACTTGATTGGCACCCCATCCACAAACATTCACTCTTTCCACCACTGAAGCACAGTAGCTGCAGTGTGTACCATCAACAAGATGCACTGCGCAACTCACCAAGGCTCCTTTGACAGCACCTTCCAAACCATCTAGAAGGGCAAGGGCAGCAGATACATGCAAACACCATTTAACTCTCACCGTCTCTGTCTGTCTCTCTCCTCCTTTTAAATGTTCCTTAAAACCTACCCATTTGACCAAGCTTTTAGTCACATGTCCTAATATCTCCTTATGTAGCTTTTGACTGATAACACACCTGTGAAGCATCTTGGGGATTAAAGGTGCTATAAGTGCAGATTATTTGTTGTCCTGAACCACACCAGCGGTAGCTGTAGGAGGAAATCTTGGCAGATGGTTGGTTGGTTTGACCCGAGCATTTTTCAAAAGTCATTACTTCAGTGCTGGTTTTTCTCTCCTATATACCAAACCCTTCCACAAGCAATGCCTACATCATTCATGATCCAGGTCGAATGATTTGCTTTTCACTGTTTCACTTTTTTCCAAGCTATTAATGTAATAAGCGCGGGCAGCCAATCAATGGTGCCACTTTTCTCTGATTAAAACATGATTTGCCCACCCAACAAACTGTGATATTGTAACGTAGGTGGAAAATAATCACATCTGTCAAGTGCTACAATCTATTATTAGCAATCAGCTCTGCTCCTTGTGGGATTCCTCTTGTGTCTGAGAAACCAGAAGTAATTTATGACACCCAGGAATGGTTTTCTAAAATGTACTCTCAAATAAATCAACCAGCGTGAACATCATACAGAGCGAATTTTGACACTGAAGTATCAGCCAATGGAATGGAGGTGGGGATGAGGCTCGTGCTTTTAATTTACAGACTTTTTGAGCTCCTGACTGAAAATGTTTCATAACAAGAACTACAGTAAATAGGATCTCCTAACAACAGGCTTATTTCTCCAGCGAAATGCAGTGAGTGGAGGACAGTTACATAATACAAACCATGTGTGTAAAATTAATCACAACCATTTACAGCAATTCAGTCTCCAGCCATGATTGATTGGAAAATTAGCCAGTTCCATTCTGCCTTAATCTTGTGGTGCCTATATATATATATATATATATAAAACATAAACAGAATTACCTGGAAAAACTCAGCAGGTCTGGCAGCATCAGCGGAGAAGAAAAGAGTTGACATTTCGAGTCCTCATGACCCTTCTACAGAACTATATATGTATATATATATATATACGTATGTTTGTGTATATGTATGTGTACATATATACAAATATATATATATTATATATTGTGTATATATATGTGTGTGTTTAATATATATTGAAAATATGTGTGCATATATATGCTCAGTTTAAATTCATTATGGCTGATTCCCCCAGATACCTTGCTGGTGTGGTGCCTTGCACCCACCCCACCTCCACAGTGCATGGTGCATTACCTGTACCGTCGGGCGGCCAAGTTGTACTATTACTGATAGAGTTGATCTGCAGGCATTTCTTGGGTGGAAACATTAAGTTTATTTACAATGCACTCAGCAGCAATTACACGTGTGCTTTCAACACCAACTCTATCTCGACACTACCCCCTGAGGTTGCCCACGCTACTTTCCTATTTGTCACTACAGATCATGTGATCTTTCTTAACAAGTACTATTCTTAAAGGTACACCACACACTAAATAAAACCAGAATTACTACAACCTGTAACTTACTGTTCAAATGAAAATTATATTTGGGTACTGCACAGCCTTTTCACTTAAAGAAAGACTTGCATTTCTACAGCATCTTCTCCAAGGAGATCCCAAAGCACTTCATAGCCAGTGAAGTACTTTTCTGAAGTGTACGCACTATTTTAATGTAGGAAACTCAGCAGCTGACTTGTGCACAGCAAGTTCCCGCAGATAATAGCACGATAGTGACTGGATAACCTGCTTACTAGTGATGTTAATTGAGGGATAGATATGTTGGCCAGGATACAGGGAAGAACGCCCCTGCTCTTATTGACATTATTGCTGGAGGATCTTTTAAAGTCATTTGAGAGGCGGATGGGGTCTTGGTTTACCATCTCATTCCTATGATTGTTGGGGTGGGGAGGTGGGATTTGTGAGGGATGAGATTGTAATTGATTTTTATTTCCAAATCAATGTGTAACAAACAGCTGGATGCCACTTTCCTCTGGTTTGATCTTGTAGTTTTACAACTATGAGATTTATAAAATTATTATGCTTTGGGACTGTATCTTTAAATTTAGGGTAAATAAAGCAAGTCATGTGACCTGTTCTAAAGCCTTCCTGATGATAAACCTGGATGGTTTGATTGTTAGGGACCAAAAGAAGTCTTAGATTGTTTTACTGCAAAGAAGGTACAAGTTATTTACACTTGGAGGCAATGGCAGCAGTCTCTGAGTTTACAATAAGTGGAATCTGAGTCTCCTAAAGTCCCAGTATGGTTTTGAAGGTACTGGATTGTAACCCGTTGTGCTGCAAACTGTCCATTTACTCCTAAAATGAAAGGGAGTTGGGAGTTGAAAATAGCTAATGAGTCATACCTGGGTGTAAGGTTAATGTGTTTCACGTCGCCATGGGGAAGAGGGTAGAGGAAGCCATTTTTGAGATCAAGTTACAGTCTTCCCTGCAAATTAATGAACATCACAGACAGACAGCAGTTCAGTGTGGTCAGCAGAGAGAAGAGACTACTTGGCCTTATGCTCTACCATAGCCAGATGCAGGAGGGAGATGGTCTTTAGTCGAAGAGATGCATCCTGCAGCTATCTATGGATTCCAGAACATTTGTCCTAGCAAGGCAGGAGAAAAAGAATAATCGGAACAGGCTTTACTGCCGGTGGTGGATTTCAGAAACTCTCTGAGAACTGAGGACAGCAGCTGGGGACAGTCACTCGAAGTTACTGTTCTGTGAATCGGAGATAGGGGAACCCACTGGAAGCTGGGAGCAACTGTGGGCTGTTTGCTAAAAGCACAGTAATTCCATGGAGAGTGTGATGGGTGTTAAGCATAAAAGAGGAACATCACTTTCAGTAGTTTAAAGTACGAATTACCAACAAAAGGAAAGTCATGTTTGATGGATGGTATTTTAGTCATTTTTTACAGTTAAAGTTGTAAAATGAGAAATCTTGTCATGACATTCTTTCAGATAGTAGTTGGAAGTTCTTTGTAAAAATTATTGGTCTCTACGGAGATTGTGACAATAGGTAAATCCGAAAAAGCAAATCCTCATGGATGTATTTTCAGTTCCGGTTGCTGATCTATGTTTCCCTTTTACTTAGATATTGCACATGAGAATCTTCCGCTGACCTTGAACGTGCACACGGACCGGATGACATCAGAAGATGCTCATTCTCCAAATCCCCTGCGTTACAGGAATCACCGACAGCGCAGGTTCTCGATGGAGGTACAACAAACTCTCTCACTTCATACCAGCGGCCAGGGGGCATGGTTGTGTTGCTGGCCTCGAATATTTGAATTGTCTCCTGGCTGGCCTCCATTTTCCATCAACTTGAGCTCATCCAAAATGCTCCTGCCCGTAACTTAGCTCCAACCAAGTCATGGTCACCTATCACCCCCGTGCTCACTGACCATTGCTGATTCAACAATGCCTTGATTTTACAATTCACGTTCATCTTATTAAAGCCCTCCATTATCTTGCTGCTCCCTACCTTTGTAATCTCCTCTAGCCCCAGGACCCTGTGAGATTGCTGCATTCCTCAAATTGTGGCCTCTTGTGTCTCTCACCTATTTTAATTGCTGCACTGTTGACTTCAGGGCCCCAGACCTGGAATTCTCTCCCTAAACCACCAACCTTCCTCTTTCCTCACTTAAGCCACTCCTTTAAACCACCTTTTTGACCAAGCTTCTGGTCACCTGTCCTAATATCTCCCTACCTGACTCAGTGTCAAATTTTGTCTGATAATGCCGCTGTGAGTTGCCGTGGGGTGATTTACTGGGTTACAGGTGTGATATAAACGTGGGCCAATGTTGAGAGTCACCTTTGAAATTTGGATTAGGATTCCAACAGCAGAATTGCATAAAATTACACAGAATTCATAGCATGGAGCAGCCCATTCAGCCCACCTGGTCTATGTTGGTGTTTCTGCTCCAGCCTCTTCATCTCATCCTACCAGCATATTCTTTCTACTCCGCATTGTTTATCTCGCTTCCTCTTAAGGAATCGCCACCATTCACCGCGGCTACTCCAGGACCGGAATTTTAAGTCCCACGTGCCCCGCTCGAACGGGTGTAAAATCGCGCCAGATGACATCAGACGAGCATCCCGACATCATCACTCACTCGCGCGATAATTCGCTTGGCGGGTGCACACGCAGGGGGCAGTAGGAAGAGCGCCCGCCGACAATTAAGCTCATTAACGGCCCCAATCGTCAGCGATTTTCCGTGGCCTGTCCGACCCTTAACAGTTGGCGGACGGGCCAATCGGCCGGGCGGCCTTTACGTTTTCGATGAAACCTCATCCAAGGGCAGGGATGAAATCTCCTTTTGGGTATAAAGTAGAAAGAAATATCTGGGGACGGAGTTTTTATGTGAGGTCAGGTGGTTGATTGTGCTGCACGGACACTTTGTGCAGCGTTTTTGTGCTTTCTTTTATTCAGTGGGGGTCCTGCAGCAGCAGCTCTCCCCACCCCCCCACCTCAGGCCGCTGTCTGCCTTCAGGGAGCTCAGTGGAAGTGCTCACCAGCACCCGCGGTGAGGTCTCAGCGCCCACCCTCTCCCCGCCCCCATCGGCAGTGCCGAGCCTTTGTCCGGGCCGTTAGTTGGCCCGTCGGTGTGAAATCATGGTCAGGGGCCAATCACAGTCGGGGGGACTGTTTGCAGTTTGGTCCCGGGCCCACCGATCGTGCAAAATTCAGGCCCGGGTCGGGGGTGGAATTAAATTGAACGCGCAGAATACGCAGCAGAAAGGCAAGGCCATTCAGCCCAACCATTTCATGCTAGTGTTGATGCTGCACTGGAACCAAATGTGTTCTCTCTTTCTCCTCTACCCTGCCTCCCCGCCCCCGCCCCCCCAACCCTCCCCCAACCCTCCCCCATCCACCCCAGGACTTCAGCAAGAGACTGTCGCTGCCGATGGATATCCGACTACCAGAGGAATTCCTACAGAAGCTGCAGCTGGAGAGCCCACCCCTTCCAAAGACACTGAGCAGGACATCTCGCCGGGCCTCGCTGGTGAGTCAGTCACAGCGAGCATTCGGAGGCTCCTGCCTGTTACATATGGCACCGACTTAAACCTGTCCCCCAGCGCGATCGATCGATGGCGTCCTTGGACGTAGAGCGTCAGAGAGCAGCAGCTGGGACAAAGACAAAATACGGCATCTGCCGGAAGCTTGAAATAGAGACAGAAAACACTGGAACCGCTCAGCAGGTCAGGCAGCATTTCGATGAATGGTCATCGATCAGAAGCATTAACTCTGTTTCTATCCCCCCCCCCACGCAAGCTGCCTGACCTGCTGATAACTCCCAGCGTTTCTTGCTTTTAGTTAATGTCCCTAATCGGCTTGCGACTACAGAAGATTAAGGGACGGATCTAATTCAGGTGCTTTAAGCTGCAGGGAGGTGTCTATGAGGCCATGCTGAGCTTCATACGTGTTTGTGGGATCCTCCTAACAAAAGGTAACTAACATTCCACTGTCCGTCCGTGCCTGGCACAGCTCCGCAGGCTGCTCTCTGTTGTTGGGGAATCAAATACCGGTGCGCCAAGGCCTGGATTTTTCACTCCTGAGTCGGGTGCGCAAATCGGGATATTTCCTGTCTCTGCGAACCTGACCTAGGGGAAAAGGGGCCCCGAAGTCGGGATATTGTTTTTTTCTGAGGGTGGGGCTGGATTAGACATTGGGCCCGCTTTCCCCACCACCCCCCACCCCCACCAACCCCCCCCCCCCAACCCCCCCCACTCCCAGAGCGAGTGAGTAGTCTGTCGGGTGCAGAGACAGGCTGGTCAGAAGGCTTGTCTCTGTGCACCGGTCCTGTGTGAAAGATATAAAAAAATGCCCAAAAAAGACATCCCTCTAGTCTTCACCCAGCTCCCCCCCCGCCATCCCCCTCACCCCTCCACCCACTCCCCATGTCCCACCCATGCCCACCCATGCCACCTCATTGCCCTGTACCCACCCCCCAAATCCCCCATACCCTCCGTGCCAACCCTATGACCCTGTACCCATAGCGAGCAATTATTTTTAATACTCCAGGCATTTCCCCCCCCCTCCCCAAAATTTAAAGGGCAGGTCCTTTAAATGCCTTGACAGCCTGACAGCTCACTTTGACCGTTGCTTTTGATAGGTGCTTCTGACAGTTTTGATAGTTGAGTTTTGACAAGTCCAATGAACTTGACAGTAATGAGTTTACGAGCTTTTTATTGCACATTTAATACCAAATTTCAACAATTCCAAAGGGCACTGGACCTACCACAAATGGCGCCTGACCTCCGCCAAAGGCCACCACACCTCAGCACAATGGTGTTCTGGGACTAGGTTCAAAGGGGTACCTTACCTATCCTTAGGGTACCCCGGCTAACCAGACGAATCCACCCAAGTTCAAACCTGCTTATAATGGTCTCATCCACGTGCTTCAGGTTTCACACCCTGGGCCTAAAAAATCCCCCTACAGTGGAGGTGGCTGACGGGTTAAGTGTCCGGCTGCCTCTGTAAAATGCGGATGCGTGAACCCCAGCCTGACCCCACTCCCGCGCCCGCGGTAATCAGAGGTGCCGTGTTCAGGGGCGGGGCCTTGGATTTCAGGGCTTATCCGCCATTTTTGCCCCGGTGGAGAGGCACTCCGTCATGACGAAAATCCAGGCCCAAAACACCGCGTGAGGAAAGCGAGCTGAAGCGATGTCTCCCTTCAGTGTCATAGAGTCATTTATAGTTGAGGGGTTTAAGATGTTTAAAGGAATTGATAAAGTACCAAGAGAGAAACAATTTCCTCTGGCGGGGCGAGTTTGGAACAAGGAGTCATAACCTTAAATGAGAGCTGGGCTGTTCAGGGGGTGTTGCCAGGGAACACTTCTTCAGGCCATGGATAGTGGAAGTCTGGAACTTTCTCCCCCCCAAAAAGTTATCGAGGCTGGGCAGTCAATTGAAAAGGCTGTGGGCCAAGTGCTGGTAAATGGGATTAGGTAGGAAGGTAGGTCAGGTGTTTCTCACGTGTCGGTGCAGACTCGATGGGCTGAAGGGCCTCTTCTGCAACTCTGTGATTCTGTGAAAATCTCAAAACTGAAACTTATAGATTTTTGTTGGTTGAGGGTATTGATGGCTACAGAACCCAGGTGGGTATATGGTGTTGAGCTACAGATCAGCCATGGAATTGAATAGTGGAGCAGGCCTAAAGGGCTGAATGTCTTCCCCCTCTTCCCCATGCTCTATTAGTTTTTTTTTCAGTGGTAGCATGGTTGTTTCTAGGTCAATCTGTAGCAGGGGATGTCGATTTGCTCTTAGCCTTTACACAGTCAAAATCTATCTCTCAATTTTGTTTCACACTAATTTCAAGCCAGTGGTGCATGTCGCCACCGAGTGGTGATATCCATTTACTACATGGTTCATGGATTCACAGGTATAGCCTCGATAATAACTACCCCTCGCCCAAAGGCAATGGCACCTCGGGGAGGAGATGATATCAAGGCCAGGCCTACTTATTGACCTGGTGCATCTCCCTGTCTTAGGCACTAGGACGCCACTCCCTGTCTCATGGAATGTCCCGATGATCCCAGGCCGATACAAAATGGGGTAGAGACCCATGCCCATTTTTTGTATATTTTATATATTCAATTTACCTCAGAGCAATGCCGAGTTGACACTAGTTTCTAAGTGTTGCAACAGGTTTATTTACAATGCTTTAAAATGACCCTGCAATCCTAAAACGCCTGCACCCATGCTTACCCCAGTTTAGCTTCTAGGTCAGTCTGCAGTGTCTATTTACTTCAGCCCTGACTCAACGCCCAGGCTTAATCAATCAACCCCAGTGATTATAGATTAACATGATTGAACACACAACAATTAAATGCTACGTCTATGCCACAAACTCCACCTTTAATTCCTGTCATTAGCAGCCCTTGGTCTCAGGCTTGGCTCAGCTCTCAACCAGAGCTGAAGGTTCAGGTCCTACTCCGGACTCTTGAGCACCTGGCACTGACAGAATGCTGCACTGTTGGAGGTGCTGAGGCATGAGTATCAAGTGGGTGCAAAAGGTCACTTTGCACCACTCAGTGAAGAGTAGCGGGTGGTGTGTAATTAATTCACGTGTATCCCTCAACCAGCATCACTACCTGGCCGTTGCTGCTTGTGGGAGCTTGCTGTGCACAGATTGGCTGCAGTGTTTCCTGCTACAACAGTGACTGTACTTCAAAAATTTAACCACCAGCTCATCACTCACAGTAGTGAAATGTTATTTTTTTCTTCTTCTGTGAAGTGATTTGAATTGACTTGTGTTTCCTTCTTTTGCAGTCAGATATTGGCTTTGGGAAACTGGAGACTTATGTTAAACTGGACAAGCTGGGAGAGGTGAGATTGAACAATCGCCGAACTGACCTATAACTTTGCTCGCTCGCTTTCCATTTTCAGGTTGGGAAATTTCCTCGTTAATATCGATTTATTTTCAGATTAGCTTCTGGCTTTTTTCTGTTGTATGTTTCAATGATGTGTGGGGATTAAAAGCAGGGCAAGGCTTTTGGCGATAAGCATCCAGCAACAAGTTATCATTGTCCCAGCCCCATAGATATGGCAGTGGTCCTCCTGAGGATTAACTCTTTGAAGGACCTATCTGCGCAAGCAGGTGATCACTTACCCGTAGGGAAGTCTTGGGTCACTGTCACTGCCTTGAACAGAATGACTTGATTGACAGTTTAGTCAAAGTCCTGGGGCATAATCCTTGTTAAAACTGGTAACTATAACCGCATGAAGTAACATGGAACTACATGGATTCTCATATCGCCAGAATGAAAGGACTTAAAAGGGGTGGCGATTGGAACAGGGGTTCTTCAGAATTCGGCCAATCCTGGACCACCATTCCCCTCAAACTCAAAAGCTGAGTCACAATGAATTTTTCAGTAATTGGTCGTACAGTAAGGGTTACCTTAAATATATGTGTAATGATCTATATTAATAATTAGCATTGTACTGAATTCTTATTTGGTATCAATGACCAGAGTGCACAGATGTAAAATGTTTGACAAGGAACCAGAGGCGACATGAAGAAACATTGATTTACACAACAAGCGGTTGTGGCCTGAAATGCCTGGACTGGAGAATGATAGAAGCAGATTCAATAGTAACTTTCAAAAGAGAATTGGATAACTACTTGAGGGAAATAGTTTACAGGGCTATAGGGAAAGAGCAAGGGAGTGAGATCAATTGGATAGCTCTATCAAAGAGCTGGCAGCTGTATGATGGGCCAAATGGCCTCCTTCATGCTGTAGCATTCTGTGAAAGTCAATAAATGCCTTTGAAACTCTTGCTCTTGAAGAGTAACTTGTAAACTTGTAGGAACATCTGTGCCTAAACAGACCACTCTCCTGATCAATGAAGGCGTTATTTATCTGGTGTATCCCTAGGGATTTTGCTGACCTTCCTGGGATTGTGACAATCGGGTTATCACCCCTCACCACAGCCCTCCCGCCAGCTTGTGATCTGGCCTGGAGACTTGGAGAGGGACTTGCAGGCGGTGGTGTTCCCACATGCCAGCTGCCCCTCTCATTCCAGGTGGTAGAGGTCGCAGGGTTTGGAAGTGCCATTGAAGGCACTTTGTGGGTTGTTGCGGGGCGTCTTGTAGATGGTACGGTTGGATTTCAAAGCATCATAGAATGGCAGAACACAGAATGAGACCATTCAGCACATTGTGCAGGAGCTGGCTCTTTGAAAGAGCTATCCAATTAGTCCCACTCCTCTGCTCATTCCCTACATTTTTCCCATTCAAGTACTTACCCAGTTCTACTTTTGAAAGTTGTTATTGAATTTCCTTCCACCACCCTTTCAGGCAGCGCATTCCAGATCATAAAGACTCACCGTGTGAAAAGAAATTCCTCACCTTCCCTCGAGCTCTTTCACAAACCATCTTCAATCTGTCTCTTCTGGTGACTGACCCTACAATGGAAACATTTTCTTCTTATATGGTCTATAAAAATCCTTCATAATTTTACACGCCTCTCGTAAGTTTCCCCTTAACCTTCCCTGATCTAAGGAGAACGGTCCCAACTTCTCCAGTTTCTTCTCATGGTCGAAGTCTCTCCTCCCTGGTACCCTTCTGGCAAATATCTCTTCAGCCTTCTCTGCTCTAAAGAGAGTAACCATAATTTCTCCGCCTTCTTCGACATTTCTACATTGTTCTTTCAGGGAACCTACGCCACGGTGTTTAAGGGCAGAAGTAAATTAACAGAAAACTTGGTGGCACTGAAAGAAATCCGACTGGAACATGAAGAGGGGGCTCCTTGCACCGCAATACGAGAAGGTACGGTCCACTCCTTGAACGTGGCTCACACCTGTAGTAATAGCAACACTGCTGGGAGGCTGTGTGCACTGAGTTCATGCAACCCTGGGACAATCCTCAATTGGATAATGTTTATTCTTTCTTCCATGGGATGTGGGTGTCACTGGCTGGCCCCAGCATTTATTGCCCATCCCTAATTGCCCTTGAGAAGGTGGTGGTGAGCTGCCTCCTTGAACCGCTGCAGTCCATGTGGTGTAGGTACACCCACTCTGCTGTTAGGGAGGGAGTTCCAGGATTTTCACCCAATGACAGTGAAGGAACGACGATATATTTCCAAGTCAGGAGATGGTGAGTGGCCTGGAGGTTGTGACTCTGTAGGCAGCACTCTTGCCTCTGAGCGCCGGGGGTATGGTTTCGAATCCCACTCCAGAGACAAAAGTAAAAAATCCAGGTTGATACCCCCAGCGGAGTGCTGAGGGAGCTCTGCACTCTCAGAGGGACAGTACTGAGGGAGCGCTGAACTGTCAGAGGAACAGTACTGAGTGAGTGCTGCAGTGTCAGAGGAACAGTACGGAGGGGGCGTTGTACTGTCAGAGGAACAGTACTGAGGGAGTACTGCACTGTCAGAGGAACAGTACTGAGGGAGCACTGCACTGTCAGAGGGACAGTACTGTTAGAGGAACAGTACTGAGAGAGTACTACACTGTCAGAAGGACTGTACTGTCAGAGGAACAGTACTGAGGAAGTGCTGTACTATCAGAGGGACAGTACTGAGGGAACGCTGCACTGTCAGAGGGACAGTACTGAAGGAGCGCGGCACTCTCAGAGGAACAGTACTGAGGGAGCGCTGCACTGTCAGAGGGACGGTACTGAGTGAGTGCTGCACTGTCAGGGGAACAGTACTGAAGGAGCACTGCATTGTCAGAGGGGCAGTGCTGAGGAAGCATTGCACTGTCAGAGGGACAGTACTGAGAGAGCGCTGCACTGTCAGAGGGTCAGTACTGAGGGAGTGCTGCCCTGTCAGATGGACAATACTGAGGGAGTGCTGCACTGTCAGAGGAACAGTACTGAGGGAGCGCTGCACTGTCAGAGGGACAGTACGGAGGGAGCACTGTACTGTCAGAGGAACAGTACTGAGGGAGCACTGCACTGTCAGAGGAACAGTACTGAGGGAGCACTGCACTGTCAGAGGGGCAGTGCTGAGGAAGCGCTGCAGTGTCAGAGGGACAATACTGAGGGAGCGCTGCACTGTCAGAGGGACAGTACTGAGTGAGTGCTGCACTGTCAGAGGAACAGTACTGAGGGAGCACTGCACTGTCAGAGGGACAGTACTGTTAGAGGAACAGTACTGAGAGAGTACTACACTGTCAGAGGGACTGTACTGTCAGAGGAACAGTACTGAGGAAGTGCTGCACTGTCAGAGGGACGGTACTGAGGGAGCACTGCACTGTCAGAGGGACGGTACTGAGTGAGTGCTGCACTGTCAGGGGAACAGTACTGAAGGAGCACTGCATTGTCAGAGGGGCAGTGCTGAGAAAATATTGCACTGTCAGAGGGACAGTACTGAGAGAGTGCTGCACTGTCAGAGGGTCAGTACTGAGGGAGTGCTGCCCTGTCAGAGGGACAATACTGAAGGAGTGCTGCACTGTCAGAGGAACAGTACTGAGGGAGCGCTGCACTGTCAGAGGGACAGTAGGGAGGGATCGCTGCAGTGTCAGAGGAACAGTACTGAGGAAGCATTGCACTGTCAGAGGGACAGTACTGAGAGAGCGCTGCACTGTCAGAGGGACAGTACTGAGGGAGTGCTGCACTGTCAGAGGAACAGTACTGAGGGAGCGCTGCACTGTCAGAGGGACAGTACGGAGGGAGCGCTGCACTGTCAGAGGGACAGTACTGAGGGAGTGCTGCACTGTCAGAAAGACAGTACTGAGGGAGCGCTGCACTGTCAGAAAGACAGTACTGAGGGAGTGCTGCACTGTCAGAGGAACAGTACTGAGGGAGCGCTGTACTGTCAGAGGGGCAGTGCTGAAGAAGCGCTGCAGTGACAGAGGGACAGTACTGAGGAAGCGCTGCACTGTCAGAGAGACAGTACTGAGGGAGCGCTGCACTGTCAGAGGGACAGTACGGAGGGAGCGCTGCACTGTCAGAGGGACAGTACTGAGGGAGTGCTGCACTGTCAGAAAGACAGTACTGAGGGAGCGCTGCACTGTCAGAAAGACAGTACTGAGGGAGTGCTGCACTGTCAGAGGAACAGTACTGAGGGAGCGCTGTACTGTCAGAGGGGCAGTGCTGAAGAAGCGCTGCAGTGACAGAGGGACAGTACTGAGGGAGCTCTGCACTGTCAGAGGGACAGTACTGAGGGAGCGCTGCACTGTCAGAGGGACAGTACGGAGGGAGCGCTGCACTGTCAGAGGGACAGTACTGAGGGAGTGCTGCACTGTCAGAAAGACAGTACTGAGGGAGCGCTGCACTGTCAGAGGGACAGTACTGTTAGAGGAACAGTA
This sequence comes from Carcharodon carcharias, assembly GCF_017639515.1. Classification (NCBI taxonomy): domain Eukaryota; kingdom Metazoa; phylum Chordata; class Chondrichthyes; order Lamniformes; family Lamnidae; genus Carcharodon; species Carcharodon carcharias. The sequence continues at coordinate 11,958,079 of NC_054475.1, forward strand.
CTGAGAGAGTACTACACTGTCAGAGGGACTGTACTGTCAGAGGAACAGTACTGAGGAAGTGCTGCACTGTCAGAGGGACAGTACTGAGGGAGCGCTGTACTGTCAGAGGGACGGTACTGAGTGAGTGCTGCACTGTCAGGGGAACAGTACTGAAGGAGCACTGCATTGTCAGAGGGGCAGTGCTGAGGAAGCATTGCACTGTCAGAGGGACAGTACAGAGGGAGTGCTGCACTGTCAGAGGGACAGTACTGAGGGAGCGCTGCACTGTCAGAGGGACAGTACTGAGGGAGCACTGTACTGTCAGAGGAACAGTACAAAGGGAGCGTTGTACTGTCAGAGGGACAGTAGTGAGGGAGTGCTGCACTGTCAGAGGAACAGTACTGAGGGAGTGCTGCACTGTCAGAGGGACAGTACTGAGGGAGCGCTGAACTGTCAGAGGGACAATACTGAGGGAGTGCTGCACTGTCAGAGGGACAGTACTGAGAGAGCACTGCATTGTCAGAGGGGCAGTGCTAAGAAAGCGTTGCACAGTCAGAGGGACGGTACTGAGGGAGCCCTGCACAGTCAGAGGGACAGTACTGAGGGAGTGCTGCCCTGTCAGAGGGACAGTACTGAGGGAGCGCTGTACTGTCAGAGGAACAGTACTGAGGGAGCGCTGCACTGTCAGAGCGACAGTACTGAGGGAGCACTGCACTGTCAGAGGGACAGTACTGAGGGAGCGCTGCAGTGTCAGAGGGACAGTACTGAGGGAACACTGTACTGTCAGAGGAACAGTACTGAGGGAGCGCTGCACTGTTAGGGGAACAGTACTAAGGGAGTGCTGCACTGTCAGAGGGACTGTACTGTCAGAGGAACAGTACTGAGCGAGTGCTGCAGTATCAGAGGGCCAGTACTGAGGGAGCACTGTATTGTCAGAGGAACAGTAATTAGGGAGCGCTGCACTGTCAGAGGGATAGTACTGAGGGAGTGCTGTACTGTCAGAGGAACAGTACTGAGCGAGTGCTGCACTGTCAGAGGGACAGTACTGAGGGAGCACTGTACTGTCAGAGGAACAGTACATAGGGAGCGCTGCACTGTCAGAGGGACTGTACTGTCAGAGGAACAGTACTGAGCGAGTGCTGCAGTATCAGAGGGCCAGTACTGAGGGAGCACTGTATTGTCAGAGGAACAGTAATTAGGGAGCGCTGCACTGTCAGAGGGATAGTACTGAGGGAGTGCTGTACTGTCAGAGGAACAGTACTGAGCGAGTGCTGCACTGTCAGAGGGACAGTACTGAGGGAGCACTGTACTGTCAGAGGAACAGTACTTAGGGAGCGCTGCACTGTCAGAGGGACAGTACTGAGGGAGTGCTGCACTGTCAGGGAACAGTACTGAGGGAGCGCTGCACTGCCAGAGGGACAGTACTGAGGGAGTGCTGCACTGTCAGAGGAACAATTCTGAGGGAGCACTGTACTGTCAGAGTGACAGCACTGAGGGAGTGCTGCACTGTCAGAGGGACAGTATTGAGGGAGTACTGCACTGTCCGAGGAACAGTACTGAGGGAGTGCTGTACTGTCAGAGGAACAGTACTGAGGGAGCGCTGCACTGTCAGAGGGACAGTACTGAGGGAGCACTGTGCTGTTAGAGGGACAGCACTGAGGGAGTGCTACACTGTCAGAGGAACAGTACTGAGGGAGCTACACTGTCAGTGGGACAGTACTGAGGGAGTGCTACACTGTCAGCGGAACAGTACTGAGGGAGTGCTGCACTGTCAGAGGAACAGTACTGAGGTAGCACTGTACTCTCAGAGGAACAGTAGTTAGGGAGCGCTGCACTGTCGGAGGGATAGTACTGAGGGAGCACTGTGTTGTCAGAGGGACAGCACTGAGGGACTGCTGCACTGTCAGAGGGACAGTACTGAGGGAGTGCTGTACTGTCAGAGCAACAGTACTTAGGGAGCGCTGCACTGTCAGAGGGATAGTTCTGAGGGAGCACTGTGTTGTTGGAGGGACAGCACTGAGGGAGTGCTGCACTGTCAGGGGGACAGTACTGAGGGAGTGCTGCACTGTCAGAGGGACAGTACTGAGTGAGTGCTGCACTGTCAGAGGAACAGTACTGAGGGAGTGCTGTACTGTCAGAGGAACAGTACTTAGGGAGCGCTGCACTGTCAGAGGGACTGTACTGAGGGAGCACTGTGCTGTTAGAGGGACAGCACTGAGGGAGTGTTACACTGTCAGAGGAACAGTACTGAGGGAGCTACACTGTCAGAGGAACAGTACTGAGCGAGTGCTGCACTGTCAGAGGGACAGTACTGAGGGAGCACTGTACTGTCAGAGGAACAGTACATAGGGAGCGCTGCACTGTCAGAGGGACTGTACTGTCAGAGGAACAGTACTGAGCGAGTGCTGCAGTATCAGAGGGCCAGTACTGAGGGAGCACTGTATTGTCAGAGGAACAGTAATTAGGGAGCGCTGCACTGTCAGAGGGATAGTACTGAGGGAGTGCTGTACTGTCAGAGGAACAGTACTGAGCGAGTGCTGCACTGTCAGAGGGACAGTACTGAGGGAGCACTGTACTGTCAGAGGAACAGTACTTAGGGAGCGCTGCACTGTCAGAGGGACAGTACTGAGGGAGTGCTGCACTGTCAGGGAACAGTACTGAGGGAGCGCTGCACTGCCAGAGGGACAGTACTGAGGGAGTGCTGCACTGTCAGAGGAACAATTCTGAGGGAGCACTGTACTGTCAGAGTGACAGCACTGAGGGAGTGCTGCACTGTCAGAGGGACAGTATTGAGGGAGTACTGCACTGTCCGAGGAACAGTACTGAGGGAGTGCTGTACTGTCAGAGGAACAGTACTGAGGGAGCGCTGCACTGTCAGAGGGACAGTACTGAGGGAGCACTGTGCTGTTAGAGGGACAGCACTGAGGGAGTGCTACACTGTCAGAGGAACAGTACTGAGGGAGCTACACTGTCAGTGGGACAGTACTGAGGGAGTGCTACACTGTCAGCGGAACAGTACTGAGGGAGTGCTGCACTGTCAGAGGAACAGTACTGAGGTAGCACTGTACTCTCAGAGGAACAGTAGTTAGGGAGCGCTGCACTGTCGGAGGGATAGTACTGAGGGAGCACTGTGTTGTCAGAGGGACAGCACTGAGGGACTGCTGCACTGTCAGAGGGACAGTACTGAGGGAGTGCTGTACTGTCAGAGCAACAGTACTTAGGGAGCGCTGCACTGTCAGAGGGATAGTTCTGAGGGAGCACTGTGTTGTTGGAGGGACAGCACTGAGGGAGTGCTGCACTGTCAGGGGGACAGTACTGAGGGAGTGCTGCACTGTCAGAGGGACAGTACTGAGTGAGTGCTGCACTGTCAGAGGAACAGTACTGAGGGAGTGCTGTACTGTCAGAGGAACAGTACTTAGGGAGCGCTGCACTGTCAGAGGGACTGTACTGAGGGAGCACTGTGCTGTTAGAGGGACAGCACTGAGGGAGTGTTACACTGTCAGAGGAACAGTACTGAGGGAGCTACACTGTCAGTGGGACAGTACTGAGGGAGTGCTACACTGTCAGAGGAACAGTACTGAGGGAGTGCTGCACTGTCAGAGGACCAGTTCTGAGGGAGCACTGTGCTGTCAGAGGGACAGCACTGAGGGAGTGCTGCACTGTCAGAGGGACAGTACTGAGGGAGTGCTGCACTGTCAGAGGGACAGTACTGAGGGATCACTGTGCTGTCAGAGGGACAGCACTGAGGGAGTGCTACACTGTCAGAGGAACAGTACTGAGGGAGCACTGTACTCTCAGAGGAACAGTAGTTAGGGAGCGCTGCACTGTCAGAGGAACAGTACTGAGGGAGCTACACTGTCAGTTGTACAGTACTGCTGGATTGCTGCACTGTTTGAAGTGCTGTCCTTGAGATGAGATGCTAAACTGATGGCCTGGCTGTTCTCATGGGTCGAGATAAGTGGCACTGTTTTGATGAAGTGCAGGTGAATTCTCCCAGGTGCCCTGGCCAATATTCATCCCTCTATCAACATCATTAAAGAGGACAATCAGGTCATTCTCACTTATTTGTGGGAACTTGCTCTGCACAAAAAGGCTGTTGCGATTCCTACTTTAGAACAGTTCAAAAAACAATTCACCCATGGTGGGGCACTGCTCTGCAGAACCCAGATGTGGCCTGGTATCTCACCTGGGGTCTGGATGGATGTGTGCTACCTGGGCAGGCTATTGTACCATGGAGAGCATCACAGCTGAGTCTGATTCTGCTCCTATCGCAACAAATATAAACACGCTCTTCCCACTGGGGACACGGAGCTGTGACCAGGAGTGAGAACCTCAGCTGATTTTTCCTTCTGGTTCAGGAAGACCCTTAGCCACGTTAATCAGCACAGACCAATGATGCCCCCTGCAACCTTCCGGGTCTCTGTGACTCTGGGCTTAGCATTCAGCCATGGGACTAACTTTCTTTTTGTGCGTCAAGTGTGAAAGGAATTTTGCACCATTTTTATCAGTCAGCAGATGGCAGTGTTGCTCCACATAAATCATGCAACAATACTAACTTGCATTTATGTATGAGCCTATTTAACGCAGGAAGACGCCCTCAAGGAACTTCACAAGAAACATCAGGGACAAAATGGACACCAAGCCAAGTAAAAGGAATCGGAGGAGCATCGAGCTTCATTTTGGAGCTCATTTTAAGGAGCCTCTTAAGGAAAGAGGTGGAAAGGTTTTGGGAGGACGTTCCAGGTGGTGGAGGCTGAAGGCACGACAGGTGGAGAAGGAGGGACAGTGTGGAGTAGGCAGGAGTTGGAGGAGTGGAGAGCCTGAGAGGGGGGGGAAGGGGGGTGGGGAGTGGTGGGGGGGGGGGGGGGGGGGGGGTGGCGGTGCGGCAGCTCGGAATCAAGATGGGGCAAAGTCACGACGGGATGAACTTTAAAGCTGAGTCGAATGGAAAGCGGAAGCTAATGCAGAGCAGGGAGGGCAGGGAGGTTGGGTAAATGACAGAGGGTCCATGGACTTAGAGGGGAAATAAGCTCAAAACTAACCTGTGGAGACAGGACTTCATGAGCAAGTGGTCAACTATGTGGCAGGTTTGGGGGGGCGGGGGGTGGTGGGGGTGGTCGGGGTGGGGGTGGGGGGTGAACGGGTGCACATTTATGGTTCACAGAGGCAACTACACATGTTAAAGTGCCGCTGCCTAAATCAGACCTGATTTTAGCTAGTGGAGTGTCTAAAACATGACTTGTGCACTTAGGAGAAGATCTAAAACTGCCGAAATTCTTTGGCGAAATAGGATACCTTTATGGAGAGGTAAGGTATCCTTTGGATATGGTCCTTTGGGAGAATCCAGTTGCCCTTTGGGGGAGGTAGGGTGATCTTTGGGATTGCTATTGCTAAAATTAGACTTGAATGTGCATAAAAAGTGCATAAAACTCATTGGAACTCTCAAGAAAACTGCCAAGAGAGCTGTCAAGCTGTCAAGGCATTTAAATGTCCTGCCCTTTAAAATCTTAGGAAAAAACTTTCCACAGTGTTAAAAAAAATCAGTGCTTGCAATTTCACTCTGTCCTGAGGACTAACCTGAGGACTATCATTACAGGGTTAGTGCTGCATGACTGATTTCACAACCTATCTTTATCACAGTGGGGTGCCTGTCAGTTCACAGTTTGATTGATGTTGCTATTAACTCTTTGAAGTGTCACTATGGGCATAAATACTTGTTTTCGTAAGGGATTAAAGGAAGTTTAATATCGTGAATGAGTTTTTATTAATGAGTGATTTTTTTTTGAAATAGTGGATTTATCAATATACACTTAAGGGGTTTATTTAATCACAGCATGGACTCTGATGTCTGCTCATAGTGGATACTGGGTGAGTTGGTATGGTAGGTCTAAGGGCAAAGGGTGGTGCGTGAAGGGCCATGGGTTGGCATGAAGTTGGCTTGGGGCGTAAAGGACCATGGTGGGGCGGGGTGGAGTGCATGGGTTAGCAAGGATAGGGCATGGAGAGTGTGTAAGGGACTTGAGGGGTGAGGGCTGTTTTTTTTGTTTTATTCATTTGTTTACATCTTTGACAAAGTGTCGGAGCACTGAGGCAGACCCTTGCCCAGCCTACCTCCGCACCTGGCAGCCCCTGAGCTCTTTCCAGGGTCACCCACCATGATTCCTATTTTCACCCCACCCGCCGGACCAAAAAGCGAAACTTCCAGGGCACTTCTTCCCAGGCCGGGTTTGGGGAGCCAGGAATTATCCCGATTCTGGACTCCTCACCTGGGAGCCAAAATTCAGGTTTTTGTGAGTGTGTGTGTGAGACTGCCTGTACGTGAGTCTTTGTGTATGTGAGGTGTGAGACTCTGGGGGTGGGGGGGAGGTGTAGCTGTGAGAGTGTCTGTGCGCGTGTGTTTGTGTGTGAGACTGTCCATGTGCAGGAGTGAATGAGTGTGTGTGTGTGAGAGTGTCTCTGCCTGTGTTTTTGTGTGTGTATGAAAGAGTGTCTCTGCCTGTGTTTGTGTGTGTGTGAGAGTGTCTCTGCCTGTGTGTGTGTGTGTGTGTGTGTGTGTGTGTGTGTGTGTGTGTGTGTGAGAGAGTGTCTCTGCGTGTGTTTGTGTGTGTGTGTGTGTGTGTGTGTGAGTGTCTGTGTGTGTGTAAGAGAGTGTCTCTGCATGTGTTTGTCTGTGTGTTTGTGTATGAGAGAGTTTCTCTGTGTGTGTATGT